>NC_084626.1:33893847-34193847 GCF_033978795.1 Nerophis ophidion
GCTCACTAACGAAGCAACAAAGAGACGAAAACGATACCCTCTGTGCATCCTCGCTTGTTGGAGATTAATAGCAGCTGATTATTGCTAAAACATAATAAAATGTGTACTTACCCTCATTTTAAAACAATTTCAACTATGTGTGTAATTTCTTATAAGATTCAGTTTAGCTATGCTGAGGACACGTTTTTTTTTTTTTTTTGCTTTCCTTCCCGGGCTTGTTATCACTGCTCCTTCTGCTGTGGAATTTGAAATAAATACCACAAAAAGAAAAAGCAGCTGTATCTGAGTCGGGCATCAATGTAGGTTTGAGTCAGTCAATCCCGTACTTTTTAAACCTGAGGGGATTAAGCCAGCATTTGTGTGTCTGTATATTTGTTGTCAAAACATGCTGGAAATCTGTTAAGCGTCGGCAACCCTTCGGTATTCGGTGAAGTCGTCAAACTTGGGCGCACATTTAGGAGGACTATCAGCAGCACTGGGATTGGGAGGGAAAACAGAGAATGACGCAGGTTTGCATCTGCTGGTTTGTGTCATCTCTTGATGCCTGGACTCAAACGAACAATTCTGTGACTCACCATTGCTTAACTGGCACTGTATATATTTTTTTTATTGACATGGTTTTAATTGCAATCCCCCATTAATAATCCTTCACATATGATATTGAAAATGATTTTTCGAAATGTTCTCATTATCAGCGGCAATACAGAACATAGAGCATGAGAAAACAAACAATATATTTATGCTGTCATGTTAATTAGGCTTCTTAAATGTGATTGGAACATTTAAAATTTTGGTGTTGTTAATTTGAGACGTATCTCTTATGTTTGATTGCCATCTACTGGTCACACGGAAGGCGGACAAGTCGCCACCTCATCGCAGTATGTGTAGAAATCTTTATTTATAATTGAATCACTTGTTTATTTTTCAACAAGTTTTTAGTTATTTTTATATCTTTTTTTTTTCCAAATAGTTCAAGAAAGACCACTACAAATGAGCAATATTTTGCACTGTTATACAATTTAATTCTCATAGTCGCTGTCACCGACGTCCCACTGGGTGTGAGTTTTCCTCGCCCTTGTGTGGGCTCTACCGAGGATGTCGTTGTGGTTTGTGCTGTGGTTTGTGCAGCCCTTTGAGACATTAGTGATTTAGGGCTATATAAATAAACATTGATTGATTGATTGACACTAATCATTACACCCTGGACCAAATAAAATAGTGTAGCATGCCGGAAGAGTTGGTACTGCAGTGAATTCTGGGTATTTGTTCTGTTTTGTGTTTATGTCGTGTTGCGGTGTAAATATTCTCCCGAAATGTGTTGGTCTTTGTTGTTTCGTGGGGTTTCACAATATGGCGCATATTGATGACAGTGTTGGCGTTACATGTCACCATTAGTGTGACATGTATGGCTGTTGACTAAGAATGCCCTTCCATCCACATGTTTGCGAAGTGTTCAACATGATTATTAAAGTTGGGCATGATTTTACAGAGTGAAAGGTTTAATTGGCAACTTCAACTTAAGACCATCCTGTCTAACGCTGCCAAAGCTTTGAGGTGGGTGGACTGAGTCAAACTTCCTTACCTTAGGAACACTGGGTTATCAGGTGCACTATTGAGTTATTGGAAAAAAATGTGATTTTAAGTGTGCCCTATAGTCTGGAGTGCATGGTAATCCAGTTTAAAACCCAGAAAATTCTGTTTGAGACTTGCGAACTGAGTAAACACTGTGTCATTACCTCTCCTGGGTTGTCTTCTGCCGCTAGTGATGGGATCAGCAGTTCTTTTGACTGTACTGAATCACCAGAATCAGTTCCTTAAATTGATTCGTTCAAAAAATGTGTTCACCGAATCACTTCTGCAGCAGCAGTTCTGTGTGCAGGTCGGCGGATCATGAGTCAGTCAGTAGCAGCTTCCCCAGCGGCAGATCTCGATGTGTGTTAGTTCGCGAACGACACGAGCCCTCAGCACCCAATGAACGACGCGCAAAGTGACTGAACGAGATCCTCAATTTGACGTCATCCTCCGCGACACAGTCAGTTGTCTGTGTCAGTAGGTTCGCGAATCGCGAGTCCTGATTCTGAATGAGTGAGTGAGTGCAGCGCGAACGTGATTCGCGTTCACAGCGACAACCAGTCAGTTCTTGTAGGTTCGTGAAGCGAGCCTGAATCACTCAGCTACAGTTCTGTGGACCAAAGGGTGACAGACGCGAATCGCTCTCTGCAAAAACAGATATTAAATTAGGAAACCCTTAACAAATGCCAACATAACATATGTTCTGTAGCAAAGAAAATGTAAACTTAAATATGCAAACAAAAAGAAAATAGATACCTTCAAAATAAAACAAATAAATTAAGAGCCAGAAATGCCAACATAAAGACTAAATTTTCTGTAGCCTACGTTTAAAAATATAACAAAGAAAATATCAACTTAAATGTGCAAACAAAAAGAAAATAAATAAGCTACCTTAAATAAAACAAAACAAATAAATAGCTTAAATAATATAAAACTCAAGAAACTAAACACACACCAAAAGTGTCAAACAAAGGAAATATTGTCCTTGCACATTATGTTCTCTTTCAAGGTATTTTTGTCCAAAGATCTTGCTCCTACTCCAGATTTGCATTAAAAAATAAATGCTGGCTGTATTTTTTCTCTCACAGCATTGGGGCAAGCAGAGCAGAGAGCGAGAGCGTTGTCGTTCACTGAATGATTCATGTCGTTATCCCGCGGTGAACAAATCGTTCGCTCAGTCCCTCCCCCCGCCCCCATGATGAGGAGCTGGCTGCATTTTTCGCCGACGTCGAGGGTTCAGTGAGTCACAGAATGCGCCAGTTCCACTCATACCGGCATGGTCTCAACTGAACTGAGAAAGAAACGAATCAGTTCATGAAGTGATTCGGTTCAGTACGTTCACTCAAAAGATTTGTTTGTTCGAACGAATCGTTCGAGAACGACACAACACTAGTTTATACGGCCACCCTTAGTGTGACATGTATGGCTGTTGACTAAGAATGCCCTTCCATCCACTTGCTTGCGAGGTGTTCAACATGATTGTGAGTTTTCCTTGCCCTTATGTGGGCCTACCGAGGATGTCGTAGTGGTTTGTGTTGTGGTTTGTGCAGCCCTTTGAGACACTAGTGATTTAGGGCTATATAAGTAAACGTTGATTGATTGATTGATTGATTAAAGTTGGCCATGATCTTACAGAGTGACAGGTTTTCTTGGCAACTTCAACTTAAGACCATCCTGTCCAACTCTGCAAAAGCTTTGAGGTGGGTGAACTGAGTCAAACTTCCTTACCTTAGGAACACCGGATTATAAGGTGCACTATTGAGTTATTGAGTAAAAAAGTCATTTTAAAGTGTGCCTTACGGTCTGGAGAACATGGTAATCCAGTTTAAAACCCAGAAAATTCTGATTGAGACTTGCGAACTGGGTAAACACTGTGCCATTACCTCTCCTGGGTTGTCGTCTGCCGCTACCTCTCCCGGGTTGTCGGGACTAAAGCTGCATTGATGATTCTTCCAAAATGACCGCAGCCTCAGTTTACCAGTCAGACATATACTGTAAGTTTAGTCTCTGACACCATTTGTACCAATATAACTATATTGTATATTAGGTTCTAATAACTAAAAGTGTAGGGGACAGGTCCCTGCCGTAACAGACGGCCATGTCTACTGCTGCCAAAAACAGGTTCATTTCTCACCGAGATGAAGGGACAGACACGTCTTTCAACCGGAATACGCTCTTCCATGCTGAGAACAAGGAACACTTTGAGTATTCAAGAGCGAGAAAGAGAGAGAGAGTGAGCCACTAAACATACCCAGAGAAAGTGAGTGAGGCAGTGGCCCTGCTTTGTGAGCCATTTGATCACACACTGTGCTGGGAGACGCCGCCGCCGCCGCTCGGGCACGGCGCCGCCAACTGCTCAGAGGAAAGCGTCCTGTCGAGTGCAAGTGTATTTGCTGCCACTCTGAGACGATTTGAGGTGACACAAAATGAGCAGTTTTGCATAATGCTCACCTCATTTGCACTGAGGAACTTTCCTCAACTTCAACTCCGGATGGAGCGTTTGCGTCCTTAACTCCGCTGGCAACACTGGAAAGGACGCGCAGTCTTCAACTGAGGTTAAAAGTGCATTTTTTTCAGTCACGGCGCGCCTGTCATCATGTCAAACATCGGACATTTTAATAGAAAATGAGTTATAGCACAACAGGAGCCCTCCCATAGTGAAAATGATGTTTTGAATAATGACTTTCACAAGGCTGTGTTGTGACCCCGTTTACTTTACAGCAGGGGTGTCAAACGTGTTGTCTTTGAGGGCCACATCACAGTTAGGGCGTGCTTGTGTATAATCAACTCATTGCTTTACTACACAATTGCCTGTGCTTTTGATTATTTGATTTTTGCACATACAAATTGATGGATAACTTGCTTTCCAACCATAAGTCAAGGTGACAAGCGGATATTTAAGCATTTATTTTCATTTTCACAAAGAAATTGCGACTTCCGCCCGAGTGCAGCTGGGATAGGCTCCAACCATGACCCCAAAAGGGACAGGCGGTAGAAAAAGGATGGATGGATGGACAAACTTATAGAGCAGGGGTGTCAAACTCATTTTAGCTCAGGGGGCCGAATGGAGTAAAATCTGTGCACACACGGGCCAGAATATTAAAAATCTGCATAAATCCTGAAAATGTGCGCGCATCCGCAGTTGTAGTCCGTGGCGACACCATAGTTATAAGCTTCATTGTTTTCTTGACCTTCTTATGGGACATTCATCTTCCGTGATTGCCATTTCTAATACAAAGTCGTGTAAAATTCTTACTTATATCTGTCAGTAAACTCGCCATGAAAGTGCTAAAACATACCGGTGTAGTGAGTTTAGATTAGATTAGATTATATTAGATCAGTGGTCCCCAACCACCGGGCAGCGGCCCGCCACAGAATAATTTTTTATCATTTTTAATTGAATTTTTTTATTTATTTATTCTTTTTTTTTTTTTTTATTAAATCAACATACGAGGATGTTGTAGTCGTAATGATTTGTGCAGTCCTTTGAGACATTTGTGATTTGGGGCTATATAAATAAACATTGATTGATTGATACACAAAACACAAGATACAATTACAATTAGTGCACCAACCCAAAAAAACTCCCCTTTTCAAGACAAAAACCTCCCTTTTTCATGACAAAGGAAAAATAAAAATGTTTAAAAAGCCCCTCACCCCCAACCCCCGGGCCGCGGGACAAATTATCAAACGTTGACCGGTCCGCACATACAAAAAGGTTAGGGAGCACTGGATTGGATAGTACTTTATTTATTCATTCAGGAGAGTTCCTTTGGGAAAATTAAAATTTTCAGCACAATCCCATTCAAGATCAGACAAACATTACAAGGGGACAGAACAGGATCGCTGACGGGTCTGCCGGCTTCAAGCGCCCCTTACAAAAAAGGTGAGATACAGGTAAAAAAGTGTGTGTGTGGGGGGGGTAATGGGATAAAAAAATAGAAGATTAAAATAAAATTTAAAAAAAAGAAAAAATAGTTTACATTATTCACCCAAGGCACTTTATTCATTAGTTTCAGTTGGACGGTTTTTCACAGGACACATTTCCGGCGTTGATGTTGCATCATTAAATAAATAAATGATAAATGGGTTGTACTTGTATAGCGCTTTTCTACCTTCAAGGTACTCAGAGCGCTTTGACACTACTTCCACATTTACCCATTCACACACACATTCACACACTGATGGAGGGAGCTGCCATGCAAGGCGCCAACCAGCACCCATCAGGAGCAAGGGTGAAGTGTCTTGCTCAGGACACAACGGACGTGACGAGGTTGGTACTAGGTGGGATTTGAACCAGGGCCCCTCGGGTTGCGCACGGCCACTCTCCCACTGCGCCACGCCGTCCCACGGATGAGGAGACGCTGCTCCGTTATTGATTGAAGTAAAGTCTGAATGTCGTTAAAACAGTTAGCTCCATCTTTTGACACTTCTTCCACGCCCGTCCTTGCACGCTACACCGCTACAACAAAGATGACGAGGCGAAGACGCTGTCGAAGGGGAGCCACGTAGATAAGACCGCCCACAAAACGGAACATCCTGAAGCGACGTGCAGAAATCTAAAACGTAATTTATGCAACATTTTGACCAAAGAATCACCATTACATGTTATGTAGACCACAACAAAGTGTTTTCAATTCAGGAAAAATTAATAAATAATATGACTCCCTTAACGCGCCCTATAACCCGATGCACCTTTTGTATGAAAAAAGATTGTAAACAGAGCATTCATCGTCTATGCGCCTTATAATCAAGTACGCCCTATGGTCCGGAAAATACAGTATATAAGTGAGTAATAACCTGTGATTAATCGTGATTAATTGATATGATTAGAAAAAATAAATCACTTGACAGCCATAATTTACATCTAAAAACTAATTAAAGTGTTGTGCCAAGTATAATATTTGCTAATTGCCCCGTCAAAATAAAAGACCCCACAGGTCACAACTAACCAGGGTCACACACACCAGACCTTCGTTAGGCCTTAGCCACTCCCAAAAACTCCAGCCTTAGGTAAAAAAAATAAAAAATTGTGGAAAAGGTTAGAGAGGGGCTCGGTCTGCCTGTCTCCAAGTCGACCTTCTTCAAGGTGAGCTCCCCTGCACCATCATAATTAAGTGTTTGCTGTGGTATAATTAAATGCTGACCTTTGAACTCAAACGAGACCACAGATGCATATTAAGATCTCGCCATCGCAGTTCAAACACAGACATGCACGCCTCATAGACACACACAGCGTGACAGCCTTTTAATCATCACCCTTCCCAAGTCATTAAGGACCCGTCTCCTACATCACCTTTCCATTTCTACAGCCCGTAAGTTCAGGGATTATCTAATTTATTTTTAATTAATTATCAGATAGCACCATAAAGGTGGTAATAATGAAGAGGCAAAACTGCTCTTCAGGGGCTAATTCAAGGGCCGTCATTCTGAAGTTGTGGGTAAGACGTTTAACTTTAATTTCTTCTCTTCTCAAATTTAGACGTAAAACACCAACGTAAAAAATCAAGACGGCACCGTTTTTCTGGGGGGTTTGGTTGGAGTTGAAATTCACGCATGTGTCTCCACGCACCACATATTATTCAAAGTGACTCCGGCGCTGCCCTTTCAATGTGCTCATAATGTAATAAATTGGAGAAGGAATTATACTTAATGTCACACGTCCAATTATGTCGGTCTGTAGTAATCCTGTCATTGCTTCTACTATTAAAGATGAGTACGCAGTCACAGATCAAATATGGGAGACCGTGGTGTTTAGCAGTTCATCCATAAATATGTTTTTGCATTAAGAAGTGCAGACATGTTTTATTATTTTTCAGTACTGGAGGTTTAAAAAACGAAACAAAACAAAAGAAAACTTGTGTCATGATTCTTCATAACTGTTTGGTCTGAGGTTTGTTATTTTTCAGTTTTTTGGTGTTATTTCCTTTCCAGTACTCTTTTTGTTTTTCTAGTTTCCACTTCCTGTGTGCTTCCTGTTATGCTACTGAGTGCTGTCCCTGGTTGCCAAACATATTTATGCTAACCCTGGGCTGGATTATAGTTGTTTTCTGCAATTGGTACAATTACATTTTAGTGTTTTTGTCAGGTTCAAACACTGATGACATCTATTAAACGATACAAGCAGCAAGGAATTAAACAGAGACAGAATTAAATTGGGCTCAATTTTGTAACTTTTAGCTGGCATCGTGGTGAAGAGTTGTTCTCTCGTCGGTGCAGCGGAGGATGGAACACAGTGTGAGGGTAAGGATTAATGATTTATTAACACACTACAAAACAGACTAAGAACCAAACGACTTGCACAACGGCACTATAAACAAAACAACAGAACATGAGCTAGAAGAAACAAAAACGCAAGCATGTGAGCTAGGGAAACGAATAAACAAAATAGCATGGAAGCTAATCACGAACAAAGTGTATTTACCACAATGCGGGAATGCGACGTCACTTGTTGCGTGTAGCAAACTACAGTCCGAGGCCGAATGGCAAAAGAAGGCAGGCATATATAGGGAGATAATCAAACATCAGGTGCTCGTGACAAACGAGAAACAGGTGACACTAAATGCGTATCTAGGGCAACCGAAACAAACCAGGAAGTGCCACCGGGAACTAAGACACGTCAAATAACAAAACGAGATATACAAAACAGAACAAAAACAGAACATGACATGATCCAAGTCTTGGATCATGACAAATTTGAGGAAAAATGTATGGGCTGCACTCTTGTACAGTCTCCAGCACGCTCTGGCGAAAGATTGTACGGCACCTCTTTTATTTGGACTTTCCCTCATTACATGGCAACAAATGTTTCTAAGGGACACGGGTCATAAACAGCCATCGCATTTGATTACAACAGTTCAAAGAAAAGGTCGTAAAACAGTTCACAGAAAAGCTCGTAAAACATTTCAAACAAGCGGTTACCGGAGGAGAGTTGGGCCCTGCTTCCTGTAGGCTGTGTAGTTCTTTGGTCAGAGACTATATTTCTGTTGATTACAATACATGAAAGAAAAAGAACACTTTCATGTTGCTTCCCATCCCACACAGTGGAGTTTTACAAGCCTTTTGATTGGTTGTATTAAGGACAGCTTTTGTCTGCTTGCCGCGAACTCATTGAAACACAAAGTTTTGTGATAACTCAGATACAATTATTCTAACAGTATTGTTGTTTTCTGAAAGTTTCCCAAGGTTGTGTTTGCTGCCATACCTGATTACCTCACCTGCACGTCGCCTCACGTCTCTGCCTCCCGGGGTCACGTTGCAAACAACACTCCCAGATCATGACACCGTGTTTGTTATATTTTTAGCTTTTACATTAATGATATATGTTTTATTAATAGAAAATACACATATTGTTTTACTTTATATTTATCAACATTTTAATGTAATTTAAATGTATACATAGTCTATGGATTTTTTTCCCTTACATTTTACATTCCGGAAACCTCAGTGAGGAAATAAAATATACATATTTAGAAAACACAAACAATAGCCTAAAAATAATTCATCACTACGGTTTTGTTTTGTATTTGTATGACACAACTGCCTCACCCATTGAGATGACTGGAAATCAATTTAATTGCTCATTGCACCCCCCCCCCCCCCCCACCTGCCCAGAAAAACACACTTTTTTACATGTAACGTGCCTTTTTAGAATAAACACAAACTCGTAGATACTAAATATTGTTTGTAAAACAATACAATAGAATATAATACAAACAAATAAATAGTGTTTATGCAATTACCTTAGATTTAAAAACACCATCAACAGCTTCTCCATATTTTCATGGATAAATGTCCGCTGTGCCCTGCGATGAGGTGGCGACTTGTCCAGGGTGTACCCTGCCTTCCGCCCGATTGTAGCTGAGATAGGCGCCAGCGCCCCCCGCGACCCCGAAAGGGAATAAGCGGTAGAAAATGGATGGATGGATGGAAATGTCCGCTGTTTCAATATTATTTTAATATCCTGAGCTTTGCATTTTGGCTCATTCTACTTCAGTATGGTGCAGATTAGCAAGGCTCCTCTTTGCCAAGTTGGTTACTAGTCATGTTTTAGACCAGGTGTGTCAAACTCAAATACAGATGGGCCGAAATTTTAAACTGAACAAAGCCGCGGACCAAGGTTGAACAAATTAACCTTTTAATAGGGACCCAAACAAGTTTTGCATTGAATATTGAACAAGCGAGACTTATATAACTTTATAGTGACATGCAAAATCGAGTTTCAAATACTAATAATTTAAAAAAAACGATGGCATATCAAATCAAATTTAAATAGAAATTGAATGCCTCTTTTCTATTTGCAGCCTTCTCAGGTAAATATCCAAATAAACTTTTCCCACAGGCTAATAATACATTTGTATATTGTAGCGTCCAGGAAGAGGTACTGCTGCAAGGGGTTCTGTGTATTTGTTCTGTTGTGAATATGTTGTGTTACAGTGCGGATGTTCTCCCGAAATTTGCTTGTCATTCTCGTTTAGTGTTGGTTCACAGTGTGGCGCATAATTGGAACAGTCCTAAAGTTGTTCATACGGCCACCCTCAGTGTGACCTGTACGGCTGTTTACCAAGCTTGCATTGCATTAGCGTGTGTGTGTGTGTAAAAGCCACATATATCATGTGACTAGGCCGGCACGCGGTTTCTACGTAGGACAAGCGGACGTGACGACAGGTTTTAGAGGACGCTTGAGGCAGTGCCTTTAAGGCACGCCCCCAATATTGTTTGACCAGGTGGGAATCGGGAGAAATTTGGGAGGAGGGTTGCCCCCTGTGATTTTCGGGAGGGGCACTGAAATTTGGGAGTCTCCTTGGAAAATTGGGGGTGAGGGTTAGCAAGTATGAGTATTAGCGGTGAATGCGGTGTTACAGCTACACCGCCGCTGTATAATACCAGTGGGCCAGCTCTAATGTTCATTTGATATTGCCTCAAGGGCCAAATGAAAATACACAACGGGCCAAATTTGGCCTGCGGGCCAGAGTTTGACACCCATGTTTTAGATGATGTATTTCTTTAATTCAATGAATAGCATCTGCTCCTTCCTCCGAGCACTGTCCTTCACACTCACTTTCTTCGTTCCCATGGTTTTGTCCATCTCTAGCTATGAGCTAATGCTAACAAGTCGGACACTGGATGTTTCGGTACGATCTTACGGGGTTTACTGTGACATTTGCTATGCCAAGTAGTGGTGGGAAAGCTTGTAACCCATCCATCCATCCATTTTCTACCGCTTATTCCCTTTTGGGGTCGCGGGGGGCGCTGGCGCCTATCTCAGCTATACGGGCGGAAGGCAGGGTACACCCTGGACAAGTCGCCACCTCATCGCAGGTTGAACCCAGGACTGCAGGACCTTCGTATTGTGATGCATTTTTTTTTTTTTGCAACTTAATTTAGAACAATTAGGTTGATTGGCAACACTAAATTGTGTGAATGTTGTCTATCTGTGTTACGCCTGTGATGAGATGTCGACTTGTCCAGGGCGTACCCCGCCTTCCGCCCGAATGCAGCTGAGATAGGCTCCAGCACCTCCTGTGTCCTCGAAAGGGACAAGCGGTAGAAAATGGGTGGATGGATGGATAGCCAAGTTACAACTGGTATCCCTAAAAACGGATAAGTAAGGGCAACACTGTACTAGGGTTTTACGGTATAGTACTGCGATACTAATGAATCATATTCGGTACTATACCACCTCTGAAAAGTATCAGTCCCCCACACCCCGCACCCTCGTTGTCATCATGCCGTGTCTTTGCTGGTTTACACACCGTAGCTCACCGGCGTCCCAATGTAAACAAATGCCATTGGTGGAGCTATACTTAAAATCCACTATAATGGATGTTCAGTTCAGGAGCTTATCTAGTCGATACTACTATGGATCAATCACTATTTTTTGGTATCGCAACATCTTCTTTTTTTTTTTTTTTAATGTACATTATGTTTATAAACTCAAGAAATATGTCCCTGGACACATGAGGACCAATGTATACGACTTGGTATCGGATTGATACCCAAAATGTGTGGTATCATCTAAAACTGATGAAGTAATAAACAGCAGAAGAATAAGTGATAATTACATTTTAACAGAAGTGTAGACAGAACATGTTAAAAGAGAAATTAAGCAGATATTAACAGTAAATGAACAAGTCGATTGATAATTCATTTTCTACCACTTGTCCATAACGTCTTAAAGCCCACGTTGTTTATATGCTTGGTTTTTTATTTCTCTTTGCTATTTGGGCTTATTTGACCCTAATTAGAATTAAAAAAAATAAAAATCATCATTTTATATGATTTACTTAGTCCAGGGGTAGGGAACCTATGGCTCTCGAGCCAGATGTGGCTCTTTTGATGACTGCATCTGGCTCTCAGATAAATATTTGCTTAACACGATAAGTAATGAATAGTTCCACTGGTAATCACAGTGTTAAAAAAAGATATTTAAAATATAAAACATTCTCATGCATTTTAATCCATCCATCCGGTTTTTACCGCACCTGTTCAAGAAGTCGCATTAATGGTAAGAAGAATGTTATTTATCATCGGTTAGCTACATAATACCAATGTCATTAAAAAGAATAAGAGAACTCTAGAAATGTTGGTCTTACTTAAAAATGAACGCAATTAGTTGGATTCAGTGTTAATAAAATATTATATGGCTCTCACGGAAATACTTTTTAAAATATTTCAGTTTCATGGCTCCCTCAGCCAAAAAGGTTCCCGATCCCTGACTTAGTCCATAAGTAACAAACGTGTACTTCATGTTTTGTGACATGCTAATTCTTATTTTTACACAGTTTTTTTTCCAAATTCCATTGTATGTTTTACTCTTCTGGCACCACCAGATGACAGTGTAAGTGTCCACATAAGCTGCCATAAGACCCCAATTCAGTATTGTACACAATTTTTGAAATAAGAACCAAAAAGTGCTGTCCACGCATGTGGCCACTTAGGCTTTTAATAATTTTGACAAAATAATAGTGAACATACACGACAACTTGTCTGTTAGTACTAAGTAAGCAAACAAAGGCTCTTAATTTAGTCTGCTGACATATGCAGTAACATATTGTGTCATTTTCCATTCTATTTTTTTTTTATAGACAAACTTGCAAAACTAAAAATATGTTTAACGTACCCTAAGATTTTTGGTTAAAATAAAACCAATAATGCCATTTTTTTGGTCCCCTTTATTTAGAAATCATTTTAGTACCAAGGGACAATACTACTGTAACGAGATGGTTCCATCGTGATGCGGGTTTCGTTCTCCTAGGGATGCAGACGGGCTTCGGACACAGCGTGCAGGTAGGAAAAAATGATTTATTTAAGCAATAAAACAGACTTTGACAAAACCAAAAGAGCTAGCATGGGAGCTAGAAAACACAAAAGGCCTTAGCATGGAAGTTAGCTTAAACTAAACCGAGAACAAAAGTTGTCACTTGTTGCGTATAGCAAATTAGGAAACAAGACTGAATGAACGGAGAAGGCAGGCTTAAATAAAGACAGCAATCACAAGACAGGTGCACGTCCGGAACAGGCAGCAGGTGAAAACAATGAGTAACCAAGGAAACCAAACTGAGAGGTGAAGTGAAGTGAATTATATTTATATAGCGCTTTTCTCAAGTGACTCAAAGCGCTTTACATAGCGACACCCAATATCTAAGTTACATTTAAACCAGTGTGGGTGGCACTGGGAGCAGGTGGGTAAAGTGTCTTGCCCAAGGACACAACGGCAGTAACTAGGATGGCACAAGTGGGAATCGAACCTGCAACCCTCAAGTTGCTGGCACGGCCACTCTACCAACCGAGCTAAGCCGCCCCAGGTGCACAAACAAAAGCCAAAGGGAGTCCAGAACTAACAGAAAACACAAAAAGACTCAAAAATCTAAATCAAAATTTAATCCGGGCAGCGGATCATAACAACTACACTTTAGTTGTTTTAACATATTGCATTCATTTCTACTATCTGGGTTTTGAGCTCATGGAAACTGTTCATTAATTAGCATGTGTTTACTCGTTAATTTACCCTGAAATCAAGTCTCAATCGAATGAAGAAAAAAACAACACCTCTTAATCTTAGTCCTGACAGAGGGCAGCGCAAAGGCGATCGATAGCATTAGAATGTGGTTCTTTGTCCGACTTATCTCTGTCTCATTGTGTGATGCATGGAGTCTTGGAGAACAGAGGCCTTGCCGGAACTTAGTGCATAACTCATTGCCACCTGCAGTCCACACACAGATGCCGGGTGTTGCGCTGTACAGTGGGCCAAAAAAAGTATTTAGTCAGCCACCGATTGTGTAAGTTCTGCCACTTAAAATGATGACAGAGGTCTGTAATTTTCATCATAGGTACACTTCAACTGTGAGAGACAGAATGTGAAAAAAAAAATCGAGGATTTCACATTGTAGGAATTTTAAAGAATTTATGGTGGAAAATAAGTATTTGGTCAACAATTCAAAGCTCTCACTGATGGAAGGAGGTTTTGGCTTAAAATCTCACGATACATGGCCCTATTCATTCTTTCCTTAATATGGATCAATCGTCCTGTCCCCTTAGCAGAAAAACAGCCCCAAAGCATGATGTTTCCACCCCCATGCTTCACAGTAGGTGTGGTGTTCTTGGGATGCAACTCAGTATTCTTCTTCCTCCAAACACGACGAGTCGAGTTTATACCAAAATGGATACATGGATGATACAGCAGAGGATTGGGAGAATGTCATGTGGTCAGATGAAACCAAAATAGAACTTTTTGGCATAAACTCAACTCGTCGTGTTTGGAGGAAGAAGAATACTGAGTTGCATCCCATGAACACCATACCTACTGTGAAGCATGGGGGTGGAAGCATCATGCTTTGGGGCTGTTTATCTACTAAGAGGACAGGTCGAGTGATCCGTGTTAAGGAAAGAATGAATGGGGCCATGTATCGTGAGATTTTGAGCCAAAACCTCCTTCCATCAGTGAGAGCTTTGAATGGTTGACCAAATATTTATTTCCCACCTTAATTTACAAATAAATTCTTTAAAATTCCTACAATGTGAATTCCTGCATTTTTTTTCCATATTCTGTCTCTCACAGTTGAAGTGTGCCTATGATGAAAATTACAGACCTCTGTCATCATTTTAAGTGGGAGAACTTGCACAATCGGTGGCTGACTAAATACTTTATTGCCCCACTGTAGCGTGTGAGAGCAGACACTCCACACACCAACACAGCTTCGCCGATTTAGTCAAATCTTTTCATATCGACAGGATTTTTGAGCCGATGTCTTTTCCCCGCAGCTTACCCTGATTTACCGACTGCATGGGAAATTTGAAACTTCATTTTACGACTCCCGCCGCTGTCCACCACCGTACGGCGCGCCTCCTGTGCACCGCAGATAAATCACTTCCAGCCAGCTTATTACATGAAATGAAGAAATTCATCTTGGTCACAGTTGGCTGTTTCAGGCGTTCAGTGTGATTTATCAAGGAGGAACTGATTGATTCATTACCAGTGAGGGAACAGCGCTTTGACCGGGCGAAGGGGTGTAGTGGCAGCTGTACATGCCGAAAATGCATGTCTGCACATACCTGTGCTACTTAGTACCTGCAGTACTGGACATTAGCCATGTGACGTTCGTGAACGAGTCAAGTCTTTTGAACGGCTCTTATGATGAGAGCTGATCCCCCGTTGAAATTGTATTAAAATTGTCGACACTATTTATTGCTTTATTAAAAATAAATCTTAGTTAAGCAGATAGAATAGAATAAAAAAGTACTTTATTGATCATTCAGCACCACAGTTTGCTCACAATAGACAATAAACCCTTAGGTATTGTTTTACATGTGAATAATGTAAATACAGTTTACAGCATTATTCACATGTTAGCAATATGAATACAGTCTATTATACAGCATTATTCATATGTGAATAACATAAATACAGTCTATTATACAGCATTATTCATATGTGAATAACATAAATACAGTCTATTATACAGCATTATTCACATGTGAATAACATAAATACAGTCTATTATACAGCATTATTCACATGTGAATAATATGAATTCAGTCTATTATACAGCATAATTCACATGTGAATGATATGAATACAGTCTATTATACAGCATTATTCACATGTGAATAATATAAATACAGTCCATTATACAGCATTATTCACATGTGAATACTATAAATACAGTATATTGTACAGAGTTCTTCACATGTGAATAATATAAATACAGTCTATTATACAGCATTATTCACATGTTAATAACATAAATACAGCCTATTATACAGCATTTTTCACATGTGAATAACATAAATACAGTCTATTATATAGCATTATTAACATGTGAATAATATAAATACAGTCTAGTATACAGCATTCTTCACAGGTAAATAATATAAATACAGTCTGTTATACAGCATTATTCATATGTGAATAACAAATACAGTCTATTATACAGCATTATTTACATGTGAATAACATACATACAGTCTATTATACAGCATTATTCATATGTGAATGACAAATACAGTCTATTATACAGCATTATTTACTTGTTAATAACATAAATACAGTCTATTATACAGCATTATTCACATGTGAATAATATGAATACAGTCCATTATACAGCATTATTCACATGTGAATAACATAAGTATGGGCTGTATTACCAAAAGAAAGTGCAGATTCCTTTTAAACCATTTGAGTTTTGATGTTATTGATATTTTATATTTTTAACCTTTGCTTGTGAAGTGTGTCCAAATATTTTGAAATGTGTTTTTAAGTCTGTTCTTATCAATAAAACGGGGGATGTTCCCACATGTTGTTTGTTCCAACCAATGTTGAGTTACTCTTAAAACAAAAACTGTTATTTATTATTATTTACATTATTACTAAGTTGTGTACCGGAAACTCAAAAGAAAAAACAACGACTTGAGGAAAAAGCAGCAATATGTTTGCATTCAGTGTTGGCTGAGGTAGTATATACTACACTATACTCCCCAGAGTTTCCATTGTTTTCCAAAAGCCATTTTTAATGGTCAATGTTTTGCAGGGCTCAGCATCAGTGCTTTCAGATTACACTAGTTTTATTCGTGCAACTTTATGCGTGACATTTTTTTCAATTCTTTGCAGTTTGGTGATAACACATCTGGTATTTTAGCAAACAGCAAGGCTGAGATCGCATGTTGTGCGGTTTGTTTTTTCAACAAGAAGTGTCCAATCCAAATGTGTATCCTCGAGACAGACATATAGTGCAGGTTTGGGAAAGGTCACAGAGTATCTAAGTCTTTGTAAGAGGAAGAAAAAAAAAGATATTCTCTCTGATGTGTTGTAATCGCAGAAACCACATTTTGCCAAGATCAGTGGATGACAACCTGTTTCATTCGTCGTTTTTATTAACTCGCCTGTTGCTTTGTCTCTTTTCACCATATTTATTGCGCTTGTCATAGGGGCCACAACTGGAGCTTTTTATTACTTCACTTGGCTTGGCGTTTGGGATAGTAAAGTGGCAACCAAAATCAGTCAGAAATAGAAAAAAAAAGTAAATTACATTGTACGAACCATGATTGGTATCTATCGTTGCCATGCTCGGTGGGACCGCACACTCACCACACTCCCAGTACACCTGCAGACATTTTTAATTTCATGAATTTATTTTGAACATAACAAACCAAGAAAATACTCTCCATTCACACAATTCAAACAAAAAGCATAATCAATACAATATCTTCATCTGAAAAGCTTATTTTGTTGATGGGTACTATCCACATTCAAACCAATACGGTACCATTTCCCAGTACCTGGGAATCGATACCGGTACTCAACGATATGTGTTCTATGCATATTTTTGTGTGTTAATAAATAATGTTTATTTGATTAACATTAAAAAATGAGCTGATTACAATAATTGTACTGTCCAGTTGTAATATCTTATTTTCTTATACATTTCATTTGCAAGTATTATAAAGTTAACTTTGGCCCTGCGATGAGGTGGCGACTTGTCCAGGGTGTACCCCGCCTTCCGCCCGATTGTAGCTGAGATAGGCGCCAGCGCCCCCCGCGACCCCGAAAGGGAATAAGCGGTAGAAAATGGATGGATGGATAAAGTTAACTTTGCTTGCTGCACCTCAAATAAGTTAGATAGCAGCAGTGTATAGACTATCAGTGTGTTGCCGGGGAAGTAGTCTTTGCCATCAGACTAAACGTGCTTTGGTCTTGTGTCGTGCCGTACAACGTGTTTATACTGTAAGTCTTAGTGACAACAAATGTATCGAAATATGGCCCCGTTGGATTTTACTCTAACAGATATGAGGTATTGGTGTAAAAGTTAAAGTACCACTGATAGTCACACACACACTAAGTGTGGTCAAATTACCCTCTGCATTTGACCCATCCCCTTGTTCCACCCCCTGGGAGGTGAGGGGAGCAGTGAGCAGCAGCGGAGGCCGCTCTCAGGAATCATTTTCAATTCCAACCCTTGATGCTGAGTGCCTAGCGGGGAGGTAATGGTCCCATTTTTATAGTCTTTGGTATGACTCGGTCGGGGTTTGAATTCACGACCTGCTGATCTCAGGGCGGACACTCACCACAAGGCCACTATCATAAAAGTACTGAATGTGGTATCTATCGCTGCCCATCACTCAGTTAATCTGATTATTGATTAACAATACAACACACTTACACATATATTTATATATATATATAACTATATATATATATATATATATATATATATATATATATATATATATATATATATATATATATATATATATATATATATATATATATATATATATATATATATATATATATATATATATATATATATAGGGACGGCGTGGCGCAGTGGGAGAATGGCCGTGCGCAACCCGAGGGGCCCTGGTTCAAATCCCACCTAGTACCAACCTCGTCACGTCCGTTGTGTCCTGAGCAAGACACTTCACCCTTGCTCCTGATGGGGGCTGGTTGGCGCCTTGCATGGCAGCTCCCTCCATCAGTGTGTGAATGTGTGTGTGAATGGGTAAATGTGGAAGTAGTGTCAAAGCGCTTTGAGTACCTTGAAGGTAGAAAAGCGCTATACAAGTACAACCCATTTATTTATTTATTTATATATATATATATATATATATATGTATATATATGTATGTATATGTGTGTCTTAATTAGATTATCCAGAAAATAGTGCTTGATACCGTGGTAGAGCACAATATATGTATGTCTGGAAAAAAATCACACATCAAATCTCCTGATGATTGAGGGAACCCCTCATGAAACAGTTCTGTAGAGATGAAATAGTCTTGTGAATTTTTCCCACACATATATATATATATATATATATATATATATATATATATATATATATATATATGTATATGTTTATATATATATATATATATATATATATATATATATATATATATATATATATATATATATATATATATATAAATTCACATATACAATTCACATATACTTTAAAATAAACATGTAACATTTTGTTAAATATAGTTTGTAAGTTTATTTATGTTTTCCCCTTTGTGTTGAACCTATAAAGTATATTGTTATATTTATTTCTAAATTAATGATGTTATTTCTTATTTTGATTGACGTATTCAATTGATTCTATTGAGTCACTCCGCAAAACTGATGAACGCAAAGCTGTTTAAAATTAAGTATACCCCTCCAATTGTGGTTTGTTTTAGTTTTTTTTTACCTCTGAACAATTTTTCAATATTAGATGACAACACGTTATTTCTTGCTTTAAACTTTGTGCTTTCTTGACGTATTCCAGATCCATAAATTGTATATTTTTTTTACTTTAATATATAAAGAGAGCATTTGAAAATCCGTGATACCCAACATTGTTTATTAATGTTCATTATTCAGTGTTCTTTTTTCATGATGTACACAACCTTTGAAAGGTAGTCTTTCAGGTATCACCCCCACATAAAGCTGACCAACACACCGGATTGTAGTCAGCTGGAGGCTTGTCTTAATGAAATCAAACAATGGATGTCCGCTAACTTTTTGCAACTCAACGCCAAATAAACGGAAATGCTGATTATCGGTCCTGCTAGACACCGACCTCTATTTAAAAATACAACTTTAACATTTGACAACCAAACCATTAAACAAGGCGACTCGGTAAAGAATCTGAGTATTATCTTCGACCCAACTCTCTCCTTTGAGTCACACATTAAAATTTGATACACTAGTGATTTAGGGCTATATAAATAATCATTGATTGATTGATTTCCACACATTAATTAAGATACGGCAATAACATTGTACAATATTAGGTTTTATGGTTCAAAATGTGTTTTTTTTTCCTATATTTTGAAATGTTAATGATGCGTTGTACTAATTTCGAATCAGCCTCAGAAACGATAATTAACATTTTAAGCAACAACGTGAGAGTGAACGTGTCTGTTTTATCAAACACGTGTGTTGTTTTATTTCTCTCTGTTATGAACATGCAAATGGCATTGACCCTTCTAAATGAGTAAACGGAGACATGCTGTTGATAGGAATGTCAAAGGAAGCTACTTGGGATTTACTCTTATCATGGAGCATCTGTTGCTGAGTTGTCTAATCTGATTTGTGAGTAAGAAACAGCTGGTAAATATTATCATAGCAATTTTTTCTCTTTAAAGTGAATAGGTGTTGACGGATTAGTGCAATAGTGTGAACATTAATGTACAAATTTCCCCATGATGGATTTATGGCAAAGATGTCGACTAATGGAATTTTATAACATCTATTTATAGGAGCATCGGGGTGTGCTGTAAATGACAACTAATCGTTGCATTCTGTACGGACTTGGGTACGGGCATTGAATACACGACCCCTGCAAAGCCCCTCTTTTCTGATTGGTTCACCTTAAACGCCTACTGTTTCCTGGTCAGATGGTTCACCTTAAACGCCTACTGTTTCCTGGTCAGAGCTAATCTGAGACAACTGTTACTGTCAAACGTTGTCCTTTCTGAAGAAGAATAGTCTGACTAACAATACTCCAGGGCGAGTATGGTTGCAAGGCTGAAACTTAAAGGACTTGACGGAAGGGCACCACCAGGATTGGAGCCCGCGGCTTAATTTGACTCAACACGCGGAACCTCGCCCGGGTTTATAATACCTCCCCAATTTGTTACAGGATCATACACTGGTCATAGTTAAAGTCCTCATGTATCCAGGGACTAATTTTCTAAGTTTTATAAACATCCATCCATTCATTTTCTTCCACTTATCCGAGGTCGGGTCGCGGGGGCAGCAGCCTAAGCAGGGAAGCCCAGACATGCCTCTCCCCAGTCACTCCGTCCAGCTCCACCCGGGGGATTCCGAGGCATTCCCAGTCCAGCCAGGAGACATAGTCTTCCCAACGTGTCCTGGGTCTTCCCCGTGGCCTCCTGCCGGTCGGACTTGCCCTAAACACCTCACTCGGGAGGCGTTCGGGTGGCATCCTGACCAGATGTCCGAACCACCTCATCCGGCTCCTCTCGATGTGGAGGAGCAGCGGCATTACTCTGACTTCCTCCCGGATGAAAGAGCTTCTCACCCGATCTCAAAGGGAGAAACCCGCCACCCGGTGGAGGAAACGCATTTCGGCTGCTTGTACATGTGATCTTGGCCTTCGGACATAACCCAAAGCTCATGACCATAGGTGAGGATGGGAACGTAGATCGGCCGGTAAATTGAGAGCTTTGCCTTTCGGCTCAGCTCCTTCTTCACAATGGATCGATACAGCGTCCGCATTACTGATAATATACATTAACAAAAAGGAAATAAGAATTTGTGATTATAAAAAGTATTGATGTTATCATTGTAGTATCGATTAGATACTAGGGTTGTACGGTATACCGGTATTACTATAGTACCGCGATACTAATGAATCAGTACTAAACTCAGGAATGTCTGTGCTGTTGAGAGCTCGGCAAAGTAACCGTGTAATACTCTTCCATATCAGTAGATGGCAGCAAGAAGCTAATTGCTTTGTAAACGTCGTATCTAATGCTTAAACCATAAATAAACAAAACGTGAGTGCCCCTAAATAAAGGCACTGAAGCTTAGTGATGGCTATGCAAACCAAAACTACAACTGAACTGGCTGCAAAGTAGACAACAACAGAATGCTGGACAACAGCAAAGACTTACTGTGGAGCAGGAATGGCGTCCACAAAGTACATCCGTACATGGCGTGACAATCAACAGCGTCCACACAAAGAAGGATTGCATCCGCACAACTAAAATTTTCTGGATTGCTAAAACAAAGCAGGTGCGGGGAAGACATGAAACTGCTATAGGAAAATATTCACAGAAAAGGAAAAGCCACTAAAATAGGAGCGCAAGACAAGAACTAAAACACTACAATCAGCAAAAAAAAGTCCAAATAAGTCACAGTGTGATGTGACATGTCATGAAAGTAATTTGAGACAAGAGCTATAATAATGGTTGGTTATGGTTTGAATTCATATCCAACACCTTTTTACTGTCAATTTATTTCAGCTACGGAGTTTAATTATTTGAATGTTTTCTGCTGGTGGTGTGCCTCCGCATTTTTTCAATGACAAGAATGTGCCTTGGCTCCAAAAAGGTTGAAATACACTGTATTAGATGACAACATTATTTAGGTATTGTGTGGAAAGACTCTAATCTTCCGCAGAAAAGACACACAACAGTTTCCCTCTGATTTGCTTTTGATGGGTTTTCATTCACGTGGATATTGGCACATAATTACCGTATTTTTCGGATTAAAAGTCCCTCTGGAGTATACATCGCACCGGCCAAAAATGCATAATAAAGAAGGAAAAAAACATATGTACGTCACACTGGAGTATAAGTCGCATTTTGGGGGGAAATGTATTTGATACAATTCAACACCAGGAATAGACATTTGTGTGAAGACTGTGTCGCATAACGATGCCGGATATGTTCTTCCAGGGATGCGTCGAGCAAAAACACAGCTTGTGGTAAGAAATAAAGATTTAATAACTCAAAACAGGCTAAAACAAAAACATACTGGTGCTAAGCAGAAAGGCAAACAAATGGCGCTAGCATGGAAGCTAGGAATACAAACATAAAAACTAAACTTGGCACGAAGGCACAAAAAAGGGAAAACAAAATATTAGCATAAGAGCTAGAATAAAACAAAGGCGTAGCGTGTAAGCTAGCGAGAATATACATATGAAACAGTCGTCACTTGTTGCACAAAGGCAAATTAGTATCCCAGGCAGAACTAACAAAAGGGGCGAGCTTAAATAAGGGAGGTGATTAGTAAAACAGGTGTGCGGGAATCGAGAGTAACAGGTGGAAACAATATGAAACCATGGTGACAGACTAAACAGGAAATAAAGAGGTAAAACTACCGAAAGTGATATAAAAATGGAACAAAGCAACAATATGTGAAGATCCGAGCAGCGGATCGCAACAATTTGAAAGGCAATTTAAAATAAATAAAAAATAGTGAACAACAGGCTGAATAAGTGTACGTTATATGAGGCATAAATAACCAACTGAGAAGGTGCCTGGTATGTTAACGTAACATATAATGGTAAGAGTCATTCAAATAACTATCACATATAGAACATGCTATACGTTTACCAAACAATCTGTCACTCCTAATCGATAAATCCGATGAAATCTTCTTCCTCTATGTCGCTTCTAAACAACTCTGCCAACTCCAAAGGTATGCGCCGCTACCTCTTGTCGTTTTCTGCTGCATATTTCACTACGTCAAGCTTGTAATCTGCAGTACATGATTTCAATTTCGGTCCAATTTTTGTTCAGCCCTTTTCAGTTTTTATAAGTTATCGCCAACGATGAAATGATCCATTTTAATAGCTGCGGCAGTAGCATATCGCATTTAACATTCCATGACCCACAATGCACTTCTGACATGACCCTCCCCCGCCAAATTCTTATTGGTTGACGTGTGTGTGACGATTGCTGACATTTTCTTCGTCTCTTCCGCGAATTAGATCAATAATATTATTTGATATTTTACTGTAATGTGTTAATAAGTTCACACATAAGTCGCTCTATGGCAGGGGCGCTCACACTTTTTCTGCAGGCGAGCTACTTTTCAATCGACCAAGTCGAGGAGATCTACCTCATTCCTATTTATAATTTATATTTATTTATTTATGAAAGAGACATTTTTGTTAACAAGTTAATGGTGTTCAATGATAATACAAGCATGTTTAACACACATAGATTCCTTTCTTTCATGAAGACAAGAATATAAGTTGGTGTATTTGATTCTGATGACTTGCATTGATTGGAATTAGACAGTGGTGCTGATAACGTCCGCATTTTCAAATGGAGGAAAAAAAAAAGTCCTCCTTTCTGTCCAATACCACATGAAAGTGGTTGGATTTGGCATCTCATTTGTCCAACTTGCATACTCGTTTTTAAACACTTTGTTATGAGAGTAGCATATGTGTGTGGCCCTTTAATGTCTGGCAGCAGGTGAGTGACGTCAGTGAGTGTGCGGGTGGGCAAGCAAGTGAGAAAGCGGTCGCTGAGGGCGGGGGAGAAATACATTGGCATCAAACTCCGTAGCTTGCTAGCTTGAGCACGCTAGCTTTCTGAGACTCTTATTTTGTTAGCACAGGCAGGATGAAACAGGTCTTTTATGGTGAAGACAGGAAGTGTGCAGTCGGTCTTTAGAGTTTTGACAGTAGGTACGGTGTCTCTAGAAAAAAAATGTGTTTCTCTGCGTCCGCCCTGGTAGTGATTTTTTTCTTAAATATGAGCTCGCAGCAGCCAGCGTCATCTCACAAGATCCTCGGGTGCCGAGAATGTCAAACAACTGACGAAAGTGAAGTCTTGGTATGATTGATGATTGCTCATTTTTATGTATATTTTTTAATGCCTGGCTTGAGATCGACTGACACACCCTCCGAGATCGACCAGTCGATCGCGATCGACGTGATGGGCACCCCTGCTCTATGGTATATGTCGCACCCCCAGCCAAACTATGAAAAAAAATGCAACTTATAGTCCGAAAAATACGGTATTTTTTTGTTGTTTGTTTTTTTAAGTGTCGTAATTTTGGCGGTACGAACGGACCGTCTCTGAATGGGGGAAGTTAGGTCAGTGACCATAATGAATCCGAATGTGGTGTTTGTAGATTCAACTGTCAGAGGTGTCTACAGAACGAGCTGGAGCTAAGGCCAGGAGACATTCCGAGACGAGCATTGGACTGAAAGATGGGGTTGTTACTTTGTGTGCATGTGTGAGCGCATGAGGGACACGCCGAAGACGTGATCAGTCTCTAACAAGCCGCTTCGTCACAGTGAGGAATGAGCTGCCAAGCAGGATCTTTCTTTGACCTACCTTGGAGAGCGATGGGTGGATGGATGAATGGATGGATGGATGGTCAGATGGTTGAAGGGGAAGCTAGATAGATAAATGGAATAAGTTCTGTTCTTCATTGCCTGGACAGCTCATCTGATTGCCAGCAGAGAATTACATGTCTCCCAATCACAACACCAAACAATGACCTGCAGTGCAATGAAAACCTTGTCGATAAATACACTTTTTTTTTTTTTTTTAACTTAATTTCATTTTTTTAATTGGGACGGTGCACATTAATCAACACTTGAATAAACAGTGTAAATGCGCCAAACTTAGCGTAAATGCAAATTTTCAGCCGTATTTCCAAGGCAGGTTTCTAATATCACATAGTGCAGGGGTGTCTAACTCTGGCCCGTGGGCCAAATTTGGCCCACCGTGTAATTTCATTTGGCCCTTGAGGCAATAATAAATTAACATTAGAGCTGGCCCGCCGGTATTATTCAGTGGCGGTGCCGCTGTATCACCGCATTCAATGCTAATTCTCATACTTGCCAACCCTCCCGATCTTTCCAGGAGAATCACGAATTTCAGTGCCACCCCTCGAAAATCTCCCAGGGCAACCATTCTCCCGAATTTCCACCCGGAAAACAATATTGGGGGCGTGCCTTAAAGGTACTGCTTTTAGCATCCTCTACAACCTGTCGTCACGTCCGCTTTTCCTCCATACAAACAGCGTGCCGGCCCAGTCACGTAATATATGTGGCTTCTACGCACACACAAGTGAATGCAAGGCATACTTGCTCAACAGCCATACAAGTCACACTGAGGGTGTCCGTATAAACAACTTTAACACTGTTACACCACACTGTGAACCCACACCAAACAAGAATGACAAACACATTTCGGGAGAACATCCGCACTGTAACACAACATAAACAAAACAGAACAAATACCCAGAACCCCTTGCAGCACTAACTCTTCCTGGGATGCTACAATATACACCCCCGCTACCAAGAAAATTCGATTTTGCATGTCAGTATAAAGTTATATTAGCCTTGCTTGTTCAATATTCAATGCAAAACTTGTTTGGGTCCCTATTAAAAGGTTAAGTTGTTCAACTTTGGCCCGCGGCTTTGTTCAGATTAGAATTTTGGCCCACTCTGTATTTGAGTTTGACACCCCTGACATAGTGAGACACATGGGACTGTAAAACCACGATTACAGAGAAAAAAATAATAATAAATAGGACATCATAAAACAGACAAGACAATCAGTTGCAATACACAATTACAAGACAATAGACCAGGACAGACAATTCACTCCTACACTATATTGCCAAAATGTGTACACCTGCCTTGATTCGCATATGAATATTCCTAACCCATAGGGTTCAATATGATGTCGGTCCACCTTTTGCAGCTATTACAGCTTCAATTCATCTGGGAAGGCTGTCCACAAGGTTGCGGAGTGTGTTTATAGGAATTTTCCACCATTCTTCCAAAAGCGCATTGGTGAGGTCACACACAGATGTTGGTCGAGAAGGCTTGGCTCTCAGTCTCCGTTCTAATTCATCCCAAATGTGTTCTATCGGGTTCAGGTCTGGACTCTGTGCAGGCCAGTCAAGTTCATCCACACCAAACTTTAGCATCCATGTCTTTAGGGACCTTGTCATCTTGGAAGAGCAAGAGGCCCGCTTCAAACTGTTCCCACAAGGTTGGGAGCATGGAATTGTCCCAAATGTTTTGGTATCCTGGATTGTTCAACGTTTCTTTCACTGCCCAGCTCCTGAAAAACACCATAATTCTGATCATTTGGATGGGTGGCCAAATACTTTTGTCAATATAGTGGAGCTTCAAATACGCTGGCCAGAAGTCCACTGGAACGAGCTGGAGTCTGGGAACAGTGCTTAATGCAGTGGTTCTTAACCTGGGTTCGATCGAACCCTAGGGGTTCGGTCAGTCGGCCTCAGGGCTTCAAATACGCTGGCCAGAAGTCCACTGGAACGAGCTGGAGTCTGGGAACAGTGTTTAATGCAGTGGTTCTTAACCTAGGTTCGATCAAACCCTAGGGGTTCGGTCAGTCGGCCTCAGGGGTTCGATGGAACCTCTGTCCAAACCTGACGAAATAACAAGTTCAATGTTTTATTATTCTAACCAAATGACAGGAATAATTTCCATGAGATTATTTTTCTAATACGAGTGTTTTGGCACACTTCCAATGACAAAAAAACAAACATTGTTTTTCATGAGCTCTGTACAAGGTGGGGTTGGAAATAATTTGTACCCCTTTCCGATATCGCATTTGGGTCCCACTAAAACATTCACATGTTGTACAATGAGATGTAAACATGGGATCATGTTTACCGTCCTGTAACTTTCTGTTTGTAAAATATATCTTAATTAGTATTTCTTTAATATAGTAACATCATTAAATTAAAAAATATATATATATATTTTTCACTAAAGAAGGGTTCGGTGAATGCGCGTATGAAACTGGTGGGGTTTGGTACCTCCAACAAAGTTAAGAATCACTGGTTTAGTGGTTTAATGGGTACATGTTTGATTTATTTTTAGCCGGTGTTTAAGTTTTTTTTGTGTTTTTTTTTAAGTGGATAGTTATCACAGTCTCTAATGTGTGCGGGCAACTTATTCCAGGATTGCGTTCCTCTTACAGATGTGACCATTTGACCGAAGTGTGTTGTACGTCTTAGTGTGTTGCAATCACCACTGGTCAAGGCCCTAGTTCACAGTCCTTCACTGTTTCTCATCTGAAGGAATTCACCTAATGGTAAGGGTGCAAGCGCATTTAAAATTTTGTAAATGATACAACCCTCCATAAAGACCTGGTAGCTATCCAGATAAAGAATGTTGAGTTTTTTTTTACAAACCCCGTTTCGATATGAGTTGGGAAATTGTGTTGGATGTGAATATAAACGGAATACAATGATTTGCAAATCATTTTCAACCCATATTCAGTTGAATGCACTACAAAGACAAGATATTTGATGTTCAAACTCATAAACTTTTTTTTTTTTTTCAAATAATAATTAACTTAGAATTTCATGGCTGCAACACGTGCCAAAATAGTTAGGAAAGGGCATGTTCATCACTGTGTTACATAATTTTTTTCTTTTAACGACACTCAATAAACGTTTGGGAACTGAGGAAACTAGTGGTTGAAGCTTTGAAAGTGGAATTCTTTCCCATTTGTGTTTTATGTAGAGCTTTAGTCGTTCAGCAGTCTCTGCTGTTGTATTTTACACTTCATAATGTGCTACACCTTTTCGATGGGAGACAGGTCTGGACTGCAGGCGGGCCAGGAAAGAACCCACACTCTTTTACTACGAAGCCACGCTGTTGTAACACGTGGCTTGGCATTGTCTTGCTGAAATAAACAGGGGCGTCCATGATAACGTTGCTTGGATGACAACATATGTTGCTCCAAAACCTGTGTGGACCATTCAGCATTAATGGTGCCTTCACAGATGTGTAAGTTACTCATGCCTTGGCCACTAATACACCCCCATACCATCACAGATGCTAGCTCTCGAACTTTGCGCCCATAACAATCCGGATGGTATTTGCTTCTTTGTTCCGGAGGACACCACATCCACAGTTTCCAAATATAATTTGAAATGTGGACTCGTCAGACCACAGAACACGTTTCCACTTTCCGTCAGTCCATCTTAGATAATCTCGGGCCCAGCGAGGCCGGCGGTGTTTCTGGGTATTGTTGATAAATGGGTTTTGCTTCGCATAGTAGAGTTTTAACTTGCACTTACTGATGAAGCGACCAACTGTAGTTCCTGACAGTGGTTTTATGAAGTGTTCCTGAGCCCATGTGGTGATATCCTTTACACACTGATGTCGGTTTTTGATGCAGTACCACCTGAGGGATCAAACGTCCATAATATCATCGCTTACGTGCAGTGATTTCTCCAGATTCTCTGGACCTTTTGATGATTTTACGGACCGTAGATGGTAAAATCCCTAAATTTCTTCCAATAGCTCGTTGAGAAATGTTGTTCTAAAACTGTTCGACAATTTGCTTACAAAAAGTGGTGACCCTCACCCCATCCTTGTTTGTGAATCATTTAGCATTTCATGGAAGCTGCTTTTATACCCAATCATGGCACCCACCTGTTCCCAATTAGCCTACACACCTGTGGGATGTTCCAAATAAGTGTTTGATGAGCATTCCTCAACTTCATCAGTATTTATTTCTACCTTTCCCAACTTCTTTGTCACGTGTTGCTGGCATCAAATTCTAAAGTTAATGATTATTCGCAAACAAAACCTTTTTTATCAGTTTGAACCTCAAATATGTTGTCTTTGTAGCATATTCAACTGAATATGGGTTGAAAATGATTTGCAAATCATTGTATTCTGTTTATATTTACATCCAACAAAATTTCCCAACTCAAATGGAAACGGAGTTTGTAGAATTGTGGAAGTGCATTGATTTCCTGTCAAGGATTTTAACTGCCCTTTTGAAGAGTGACTCGATGGGTTTTAGTACAGTCTCTGTTGTTTATGTCCAATTTGTGAGAAAATAATTTATATGTGAGAATATCATGGCGTGCATGTAGACTTTAGCCCTCTTGGATGCGAGGAATGGTCTTATATGATTGAAAATTGACAGATTGTCCATCCCTTCCATCCATTTTCTACCGCTAATTCCCTTTCGGGGTCGAGGAGGGCGCTAGCGCCTATCTCAGCTACAATCGGGCGGAAGGCGGGGTACACCCTGGACAAGTCGCCATCTCATCACAGTTGACAGATTGTATTCAACAATATTTGTGATTTTTTAAAAATAAATAAATAAATGATAAATGGGTTGTACTTGTATAGCGCTTTTCTACCTTCAAGGTACTCAAAGCGCTTTGACACTACTTCCACATTTACCCATTCACACACACATTCACACACTGATGGAGGGAGCTGCCATGCAAGGCGCCAACCAGCACCCATCAGGAGCAAGGGAGATGTGTTTTGCTCAGGACACAACGGACGTGACGAAGTTGGTACTATGTGGGATTTGAACCAGGGACCCTGGGGTTGCGCACGGCCACTCTCCCACTGCGCCACGCCGTCCGCCGTTTCTGATTGACAAAATTTGTGTCAAAGACCACTCCAGATACTTCAAATGTATCTTTTTCAAAAACAATATGCTATTTTGACCGCAATTGCGATACACTGAATAAAAGGTAAACTATTAATTGTCATTTGAAAATGAGGTTACTTGAATGTTCTTGCTCTCCTGTCCTTGTCTTCAGACCTCGGCGCATACTCTGCATTAGTATTCACACTGGATTCAGTCCCCGCTTTGACGTGCAGCCGCATGATTTCATACTCCACCCTGGTGGCATTGATTAAATTTAAAGTCTGCAGAGGCGAGACTGATGAGAGGACCCCGGCTTCTCTTTTGATTCCGAACTTCATGGGTTCCGCTCTTAAAATACAATGCATTGCCTGGAGTACAAACACCGTCAATGTTCATTCAGGCTCCATAATTCAGTCCTTTGGATAAACACGGTTTGAAGTGGACTCAAAACCGAGTCCTTTTTTAAAGTGAGAATGTCTTTAGCGTCAGTAAGGTAACAGTTAAAAGTACTGTAATGACTCCAATCATTGTGATTAATGGCTATAATAGTCTGTGACAGTCAACAGGACAGGTATTAAATCTTATAGATGGGCAATAGTTTTATGTGACGGCACAATAATGCATTTCAATTCATGATGCTTTCCTTTTAGAAATGAACTACTCACTCTTCATCAAAACGAAAGAAGTAGAAATTCAATTGTTTCCTTAGTGAGAGCTGCATGCCAGTGTGATAAAATGATATTCTGACAAGCATAATCTGCATATTCTTTGTTAAATAAAGTCCTATTTATGTTTATTTAATATAGGGTTGTACGGTATACCAGTATTAGTATATACCAGGAGTCACCAACCCTTTTGAAACCAAGAGCTACTTCTTGGGTACTAATTAATGCGAAGGGCTACTAGTTTGATACCCACTTAAATAAATTGCCAGAAATAGCCAATTTGCTCAATTTACCTTTAATGAATAAATCTATATGTATAAAAAATGGGTATTTCTGTCTGTCATTCCGTCGTACATTTTTTTTCCTTTTACAGAAAGTTTTTTGTGGAGAATAAATGAGGAAAAAAACACTTAATTGAACTGTCTAATAGAGAAGAAAACACGAAAAAAATTCAAATTAAATTTTGAAACATAGTTTATCTTCAATTTCTACTCTTTAAAATTCAAAATAGAGAAAAATGACAAGAAAAAATAGCTAATTCGAATCTTTTTGAAAAACTAAAAAAAAAATTGATGGAACAGCATTAGTAATTTTTCCTGATTAAGCTTAATTTTAGAATTTTGATTACATGTTTTAAATCTGCACTTTGTTAGAATATATAACAAATTGGAGCAAGCTATATTTCTAACAAAGACCAATCATTATTTCTTCTAGATTTTCCAGAACAAAAATTTTTAAAGAAATTCAAAAGACTTTGAAATAAGATTTAAATTTGATTCTACAGATTTTCTAGATTTGCCAGAATATATATTTTTTAATTTTAATCATAATAAGTTTGAAAAAATATTTCACAAATATTTTTCGTCGGAAAAACAGAAGCTAACATGAAGAATTAAATAAAATGTATTTATCATCTTTACAATAATAAAAAAAATACTTGAACATTGATTTAAATTGTCAGAAAAGAACAGGAAGGAATTTAAAAGGTAAAAAGGTATATGTGTTTAAAAATCCCAAAATCATTTTTAGGATTGTATTTTTTCTCTAAAATTGTCTTTCTGAAAGTTATAAGAAGCAAAGTAAAAAAATTATGAGTTCATTTAAACAAGTGAAGACCAAGTCTTTAAAATATTTTCTTGGATTTTCAAATTCTATTTGAGTTTTGTCTCTCTTAGAATTAAACATGTTGAGCAAATAGAGACCAGCTTGCTAGTAAATAAATACAATTTAAAAAAATAGAGGCAGGTCACTGGTAAGTGCTGCTATTTGAGCTATTTTTATAACAGGCCAGCGGGTACTAATCTGGTCCTTACGGGCTACCTGGTGCCCACGAGCACCGTGTTGGTGACCCCTGGTATATACTAATGAATCATGTTCGGTACTATACCACCTCTGAAAAGTACTGGTAAACCAGCCCCTCTCCCTCTCTGCCGTCACGTTGTGTCATTCCTGGTTTACGAGCAGATGAGCATGTTCGGCAGTGCACAATCACAGAGTACTTGCAAACTGACAATGTGTGTGGACAGAAAAGGGAGAACGGACGCATTTTGGCTTAAAAACTACTGATAAAGGTGAAGTTATAACAATACAACGCCCTCAGGTAAAGGGCGTTTTAGTGTTATAACTTCACTTTAGCTAGCAGCTAAAGTCCAGCCCTAGTTGGCAGTGTTTTAGCTACTTCTAAATCACTAATCCTCCTCTCCATGGCCACAAATAAAGTAAGTTTCTTACAAGTGTCATCCCTGCAGGACGAAGAATAGCTAAACATGCTTCACTACACAGCGTAGCTCACCAGCGTCAAAATGTAAACAAACGCCATTGGTGGATCTACACCTGACATCCACTGTAATGATGTCAAATACAGGAGAGTATCTAGTCCATAATACTATGATTACATTGATATGTTTTGGCGTCACAACATATTATTTTGTTGTTTTAAAATGTATATTATGTTTATTAACTCAGGAAATTTGTCCTTGGACACATGAGGACTTTGAATATGACCAATGTATGAACTACTTGGTATTGGATTGATACCTAAATTTGTGGTATCATCCAAAACTAATGTAAAGCATCCAAACAACAGAAGAATAAATGATTATTACATTTTAACAAAAGTGTAGATAGAACATGTCAAAAGACGAAATAAGCAGATATTAACCGTAATTAAGCAAATTGATTAATAATTCATTTTCTACCACTTGTCCTTAATAATTTTGACAAAAAAATAGAATGATAAATGACACAATATGTTACTGCATATGTCAGCTGCTAAATTAGGAGCCTTTGTTTGCTTACTTACTAATAAAAGACAAGTTGTCACTATTTTATTTAAGGAACAAAATTGCAATAATAAACATATGTTTAATGTAGCGGAATATTTTTTGTTAAAATAAAGCCAATAATGCAATATTGTGTGGTCTCCTTTATTTAGAAAAGTAATGAAAAGTAGCTAAAGGATCTAAACCAGGGGTCACCAACGCGGTGCCCGCGGGCACCAGGTAGCCCGTAAGGACCAGATGAGTCGCCCGCTGGCCTGTTCTAAAAATAGCTCAAATAGCAGCACTTACCAGTGAGCTGCATCTATTTTTAAAATTGTATTTATTTACTAGCAAGCTGGTCTTGCTTTGCTCGACATTTTTAATTCTAAGAGAGACAAAACGCAAATAGAATTTGAAAATCCAAGAAAATATTTTAAAGACTTGGTCTTCACTTGTTTAAATAAATACATTTTTTTTTTTACTTTGCTTCTTACAACTCTCAGAAAGACAATGTTAGAGAAAAAATACAACCTTAAAAATGATTGTTTAAACACATATACCTTTTTACCTTTTAAATTCCTTCCTCTTCTTTCCTGACAATTTAAATCAATCTTGAAGTACATTTATTTTTTTATTGTCAAGAATAATAAATACATTTTAATTTAATTCTTCATTCTAGCTTCTGTTTTTTCGACGAAGAATATTTGTGAAATATTTTTTCACACTTATTACGATTAAAATTAAAAAAAAATATTCCGGCAAATGTAGAAAATCCTTAGAATCATATTTAAATCTTATTTCAAAGTCTTTTGAATTTATTTTAAAATTTTTGTTCTGGAAAATCTAGAAGAAATAATGATTTGTCTTTGTTAGAAATATAGCTTGGTCCAATTTGTTATATATTCTAACAAAGTGCAAATTGGATTTTAACCTATTTAAAACATGTCATCAAAATTTTAAAATTAATCTTAATCAGGAAAAAATGACTAATGATGTTCCATAATTTATTTATTTTAATTTTTTTCAAAAAGATTCAAATTAGCTAGTTTTTCTCTTAATTTTTTCGGTTGAATTTTGAATTTTAAAGTGTCGAAATTGAAGATAAACTCTGTTTCAAAATTTAATTTTCATTTTTTTTGTGTTTTGCTAGTTTTTCTCTTAATTTTTTCGGTTGAATTTTGAATTTCAAAGAGTCGAAATTGAAGATAAACTCTGTTTCAAAATTTCATTTTCATTTTTTTTGTGTTTTCTCCTCTTTTAAACCGTTCAATTAAGTGTTTTTTTTTTTCATCATTTATTCTGTACGAAAAACCTTCCGTAAAATGAAAAAAAATGTACGACGGAATGACGGACAGAAATACCCTTTTTTTTTTATTTATATAGATTTATTTATTAAAGGTAAATTGAGCAAATTGGTTATTTCTGGCAATTTATTTAGGTTTGAATCAAACTGGTAGCCCTTCGCATTAATCAGTACCGAAGAAGTAGCTCTTGGTTTCAAAAAGGTTGGTGACCCCTGATCCAAACAATTTAGGTACTAGTCCTGACTGGTGATTGGAATGGAAAACGCCCTACAAACAGAACCCAGTTGGGTTGAGAAGAGTTGAACTAAGAAGTTTTGCACATCTTCAACAGAAGGTCAATGCAAGATTGCTGGTGAATTAAGACCTCTTTCTTTATTTATGTTTTCATGTCCGGGGAATTAGACTTTTTTTCTGCATAATACAAACTTTGCTGAGTGTTGGTGAATCCAACGGCTTCACTAAGCTTTTAACAGGCGATTGTTGCTTCTTTTTTTTTTATCTCCAAAAGATATCCTCATACCGCATGTTAAATCTAATGTCACCGATTTGGGAGTTAAAATTAGTCACTATCTTGAACTGTACCGCCAGATCAGGGCAGTTGGCATATCGGGTTTTTATCTTCAGAGGCAACAAGCAGAGATAAAAGTAATTCTTTCCACTAAGCGCTTGGAAACATAATCCATGCATGTGTTACTACTAGACTGGATTACTGCAACACAATTGTAGGGTTAGTGGTGCTGCCTGTACCTCGCTTCCAGAATCTTTTAACTGACACACGGTGACACAAACACACTTTGCTTATTTTAGCCTCATTTCATTGTCTGCCAGTTTATTTTAGAACTAATTAAAACAATATGGCTTTTGTCCCTCCTTTCTAAACCTACCCTCTCTTACAGATCCTGCATTTGATTCTATTTTAAATGGGGATTCTATTTTAAAGGGGAACATTATCACAATATCAAAAGGGTTAAAAACAATAAAAATCAGTTCTCAGTGGCTTGTTGTAATTTTTTAAGTTTTTTTTCAAAATTTTACCGGTCCCGGAATATCCCTTAAAAAAGCTTTAAAGTGCTTGATTTTCGTTATTTGCGATGTGACTATCCATTTCCCTGTGACGTCATACAGTGCTGCCAATGTAAACAAACAATGGCGAATACCACAGCAAGATATAGCGACATTAGCTCGGATTCAGACTCGGATTTCAACGGCTTTAGCGATTCAACAGATTACGCATGTATTGAAACGGATGGTTGGAGTATGAAAGTATTGAAGAAGAAACTGAAGCTATTGAGCGAATAGCTATTGACGCTATTCATAGCCATAGCATGGCCGAATAGCTGCGTTAGCATCGCCGGTAAAATGTGCGGACCATACGATCAGGACTTTCGCAGCTCTTGACACTGGACCGACTTAAATCCGTCGATTGGTAAGTGTTTTTTTTGCATTAAATGCGGGTGGAAGGAAACGTAATATAGTTGCAAATCCATCTGCAGGTTATCCATACATCTCTGTGCTATGTCTGCTTTAGCACCGCCGGTAAATAGCATGTTAGCATCCATTAGCTGGCAGTCAACATCAACAAAACTCACCTTTGTGAATTTGTTGACTTTATCGTTGCGAATGCATCTGCATGTTATCCATACATCTCTGTGCCATGTCTGCTTTAGCACCGCTGGTAAATAGCATGTTAGCGTCGATTAGCGTAGCATGTTAGCAACGATTAGCTGGCAGTCACGCCGCAACCAAATATGTCTGATTAGCACATAAGTCAACATCAACACAACTCACCTTTGTGATTTTGTTGACTTTATCGTTGCAAATGCATCTGCAGGTTATCCATACATCTCTGTGCCATGTCTGTCATCGCCGGTAAAATGTGGAGACACTTTCGTACATTCAATGGGGGTCTGGCGGCAGACACTTTCGCATCTTCCGGCCAGTGGTGCAACTTGAATCCCTCCCTGTTAGTGTTGTTACACCCTCCGACAACACACCGACGAGACATGATGTCTCCAAAGTTCCAAAAAATAGTCGAAAAAACGGAAAATAACAGAGCTGAGACCCGGTGTTTGCAATGTGTTGAAAATGAAAATGGCGGGGGTATTACCTCGGAGACGTCACGATCTGACGTCATCGCAAAATGAGCGATAAACAGAAAGGCGTTTCATTCGCCAAAATTCACCCACTTAGAGTTCGGAAATCGGTTTAAAAAATATATGTTTTTTTTTTCTGCACCATCAAGGTATATATTGACGCTTACATAGGTCTGGTGATAATGTTCCCCTTTAAATGTGCATTTAAAATTCTATTTTAAATGCACTTTTTGGGGGGGAGTTTTGCCGATCGTTCACAATCATTATGGGAGACAACAAGACAAAATGTTGTTGTTTCTTGCATTCTAACATACAAATTGGTTCATTCTCGGTCGCTACCAATGCAATTAATGGGAGCAATTCTACCTCTAAATCACTTTAAAAATGCATTCAAAAACCGTCAACAATACTTCATTTATGTTCCTTGACCTGTATAATAACAAAGCTGTAGCAACATTGTTATTGTAAGAGCTATACTATATAATTGAAATATCTTAGTATTGCACAATAACAAGGTCCCGTTAGGACCAATTTAATTTAAAACACAATTTTATACAGGATATAATTAAGCTCTCCCTGCTCCATCTCTTCATTAATTTTAAGTCGTTGGCCTGAAAATTATATGTAATATTATGTAAATAAACTAAATAATTAATGTGTTACTTTCTACTACGCACAATTGTTTGAATAACATATCAACATTGCATTTTAAATATTCATTTTGGACATGTTAAAAGAAAAAGCAAAATAAACCCAAAACAAACAACAACAGTAATGGATAATAAAATAAAGTAAAAATCTTATTAAGGTTTTTTTTTTTCTTTTTTTGTTTTGTTTCTCTTTTTTTGAGGGGGCGGGTTTTTTTTGTATGTACACCATATTGCCAAAAGTATTTGGCCACCCATCCAAATGATGAGAATCAGGTGTACTAATCACTTGGCCCGGCCACAAGTGTATAAAATCAAGCACTTAGGCATGGAGACTCTTTCTAGAAACATTTGTGAAAGAATAGGCCGCTCTCAGGAGCTCAGCGATTTCCAGCGTGGATCTGTAGTAAAATGTCACCTGTGCAACAAATCCAGTCGTGAAATTTCCTCGCTCCTAAATACTCCAAAGTCAACTGTTGGCTTTATTTTAAGAAAATGGAAGAGTTTGGGAACAACAGCAACTCAGCCACAAAGAGGTAGGACTGGGAAATTTGGTGGAGGAGGAATTATGGTGTGTTTTTCAGAAGTTAGGTTCAGCCCATTATTTATAGTGACAGGAACTTTAAATGCTCCAGGATACCAAAACATTTTGGACGATTCCATGTTCCCAACCTAGTGGGAGTGGTTTGGAGCGGACCCCTTCCTCTTCCAACATGACTGTGCACCAGTACACAAAGCAAGGTCCCTAAAGACATAAATGACAGAGTCTGGTGTGGAGGAACTTGACTGGCCTGCACAGAGTCCTGACCCGAACCCAATAGAACACCTTTGGGATGAATTAGAACGGATACAGAGAGCCAGGCGTTCTCGACCAACATCAGTGTGTGACCTCACCAATGTGCTTTTGGAATAATGGTCGTAAATCCCTATAAACAGACTTCACAACCTTGTGGACAGCCTTCCCAGAAGAGTTGAAGCTGTAATAGCTGCAAAAGGTAGACTGACATCATATTGAACCCTTTGAGTTAGGAATGGGATGGCACTTCAAGTTCATATGTGAGTCAAGGCAGGTGGCCAAATAACTTTGGCAATATATGTATGTTTGTATACACATATGTGTTTTATTTTCATAATAGTTCACTGTATTTGTGTATGTGGGTGTGTGTGTGTATATATATATATATATATATATATATATATATATATATATATATATATATATATATATATATATATATATATATATATATATATATATATATGTAGGTGTGGGAAAAAATCACAAGACTACTTCATCTCTACAGGACTGTTTCATGAGGGGTTCCCTCAATCATCAGGAGATTCACCCTGTTTTTTGTGGTGTTTTGTGGACATTTGCATTGCCAACATTTTAATGTATACTGCTGTGTATGTGTTGTAAAAATGTAAAATACTAAATAAATCTTTAAAAAAAAGAAATAACATAGTGATTTGTCAAACTTGTTTACAGTTACATGTTTACAGTTTCACAATCAGAAACACAACTTGTTAATATTGCAAAATAAAAAGCGACAATGTAGAATAACACAAATATATATATATATATATATATATATATATATATATATATATACATATATATATTCAAATGTAAACAAAACAACTGAAATACCTGTCATTTACACTCAGATATCTAAGGAAAAAATGTAAACGTGTGAAAAAAATAACACCTAAGAAGAATATCCCTGCGAATACATAACCTGCTGGTAGAGGTAATTAATAGAAATATAAAATTATATAAAATTTGCATGTTCGTGCCTGCAACAGGGTTCACTTTTTGTATTTATTCTGTGGTCGAGTGAACCGTCTTGTCAGTCATCCGCTATTTTTGTCTCTGCGGGTGGGAGCGGGCGTGCCAGCACACATACACAAATAATCCCATTTTGCACATTTACCAAAAGTTTCATCAAAATTTGCCCATAACTTTTTGAGTTATGTTCCTAACTGACCTATACATAAAACAAACCCTGGCCAATGCATAATAACAAGGTATATTGTATGCCTTACATCAATCCCATCTAACACTTTAGAGAAGAACTTTAAAGATTGTGAGCCAATGTCCTCCTACATAAATGGGCAAAAATCCCCACAGCCACACTCAAACCATTTTAGCTGCACCTGGAGGACATTAAACTTGGAAGTCTGGAAATTAACAAGACAACATTTGGAAGCAGGAGATGTGGTGAAAGGATGGGCCCTCCTCTTTGCAAGCATACATTCATCTGTACATCTGAGATCATTTTAGCACTACCAGGAAAACGGGAAAAGAGGCAGAGTAAGAAACACCTGCCAACCTGGGCTGCAGGCAGAATTTTGCACATGGAGACAGCTGGAAAAATTGGACTGTGCGCTGGAGTCTTGCTTTGGGCCTTTGCTTTTAACCCCCTGGGGCATAAATCATTTAATAGCAATTAATCAGGCCCAGGACGACAAAGTCATCAGAGTTAAGAGCAAATAAAACATTTTTGGATTCATGTTATTTTTTTCCAACTTTTGCTATTCAAGTCTTGCAATCAATTTAAGTCCTAAATGATTTTTTTTTTGTCCCATAGTATTAACTTACACCAGTCCTTCTCAAAGAGTGGGGCAGACCCCATTTTTTTACCATATATATATATCTATATATATATCTATATATATCTATCTATATATATATATATATATATATATATATATATATATATATATATATATATATATATATATATATATATATATATATATATATATACAAAGGTCCTGCAGTCCTGGGTTCAAATCCAGGCTTGGGATCTTTCTGTGTGGAGTTTGCATGTTCTCCCCGTGAATGCGTGGGTTCCCTCCGGGTACTCCGGCTTCATCCCACTTCCAAAGACATTCACCTGGGGATAGGTGGATTGGCAACACTAAATTGGCCCTAGTGTGTGAATGTGAGTGTGAATGTTGTCTGTCTATCTGTGTTGGCCCTGCGATGAGGTGGCGACTTGTCCAGGGTGTACCCCGCCTTCCGCCCGATTGTAGCTGAGATAGGCGCCAGCGCCCCCCGCGACCCCGAAAGGGAATAAGCGGTAGAAAATGGATGGATGGATGGATATATATACACACAGGGTTAACCCTAACCTTAAGTATATATATATATATATATATGTGTGTGTGTGTGTTCTTTTATTTCTACCCTTCTTGAGACATCAACAAGGAAAAGTATTTTCCATATGAGGACCGGTTAACAAAATCATGGTCCCAATACAGAAAACCATTGCATTTAATGGGGGCGGTATAGCTCAGTTGGTAGAGTGGCCGTGCCAGCAACTTGAGAGGTTCCAGGTTCGATTCCCGCTTTCGCCATCCTAGTCACTGCCGTTGTGTCCTTGGGAAAGACACTTTACCCACCAACTCGGGACGGCGTGGCGCAGTGGGAGAGTGGCCGTGCGCAACCCGAGGGTCCCTGGTTCAATCCCCACCTAGTACCAACCTCGTCACGTCCGTTGTGTCCTGAGCAAGACACTTCACCCTTGCTCCTGATGGGTGCTGGTTAGCGCCTTGCATGGCAGCTCCCTCCATCAGTGTGTGAATGTGTGTGTGAATGGGTAAATGTGGAAGTTGTGTCAAAGTGCTTTGAGTACCTTGAAGCTAGAAAAGCGCTCTACAAGTACAACCCATTTATTTACTCCCAGTGCCACCCACACTGGTTTAAATGTAACTTAGATATTGGATTTCACTATGTAAAGAGCTTTGAGTCACTAGAGAAAAAGCGCCACTGTGAACGGCTTCCTGCCGTCATCGTGCGGGTTGCATGGACCATCGAGGAAAGACATCTTGCTTTTGCAGGTTTTACTCGCTTTGCCTTTTCGTCGGATTGCTTTTCAGCTGCTCGGCTCCTGCTCCCTCCTCGCTCTCCTTCAGTCGGTCACGTCTTCGTTGCTGTCTTCGGCTCGCTCACGGTCGTTCTCGCTCTTCACGTTCTATTGCTGGTTCTCCTACTCCTTCTGCCTTAATCGCTCCTCCTTCTCCCCTTTAATACAGCAGGAGGAAATGCATTGATTGTGTGCCGGTGTGTGTGCCACGCACCTGATTGAGATTTTGGCGGCGTCGCTCCCAGGAAGCCCCGCCTCCTCGCTCCGCTGCATTCTCCGCCTCGTGGCCACCATCTTGAGCAGGGCCAAAGCGTGTCCTGCCCCGTCATCTTCCCGTTGGCTCCGCCTCTCCACAGCTATATAAACATAATTCACTTCACTTCACTTCATTTAATAGAGAGCCAAATACTAGAGTCTGTGAACATTGCTCCAAAGTCAGGATTTTTGTTGATTTAATGTGCATACAAAAGTAAACATTAACAGGTCCAAAGGTAGTAGTATATGATAAAACAAGACGACAGCTAAAGACGGACTTCCCTATTCATTCCCGAATAAACCCCGCCAGGGGAACAGCTGATTTTAAGACTTCCGGTGCTGACGTAAGACATATGTGACCATGGGATGAATAAATACAATACGGTACAAAGACTACAGTGGCCATTAACAGTTAACTTCTGTGCAAGTAAGTAATCATTCTTTTATTGTTTCAAAATTATTAAGGATAAGTGGTAGAAAATTAATGATTAATCTACTTGTTCATTTACTGTTAATATCTGCTTACTTTCTCTTTTAACATGTTCTATCTACATTTCTGTTCAAATGTAATAATCACTTATTCTTCTGTTTGATACTTTACATCAGTTTTGGATGATACTACAAATTTGGGTATCGATCCAATATCAAGTCGGTACAGGATCATACATTGGTCAAATTTAAAGTCCTCATGTGTCCAGGGACATATTTCTTGAGTTAATAAACATAATATCAATTAAAAAAAATGAAATAAGATTTTTTGATGTTAAAAAATATTGATGTAATCATTGTAATAGAGACTTGATACACTATTGTACTTGGTATCAATGCATGGGATGTTAGGTGTAGATCCATGAATGGCGTTTGTTTATATTGTAGCTTCACGGAAGAGTTGGTATTGCAGGGGATTCAGGGAATTTGTTCTTTAGTGTAGCGGTGCAAATATTATTCAAAAATGTGTTTGTCGTTATTTATTTAGGTTTCATTATATGGCACGTTTATGACAGTGTTGGCATTGTACATACTGCCACCCTTAGTGTGACATGTATGGCTGTTGAGTAAGTATGCCCTTCATTCGCTCGTCTGCAGTGTGTTTAAAGTCAAAATGAATGTGTCATAAGTTCATTATTGGGCACAATGACATTTTAGTTAAGCTTTGTTAACTATAGACTATACGATTGGAGACTTTTTCATTATGTAAAACGGACCAAACCGGGCACACAAATAAACTACAACATCATCATACTTGCCAACCCTCCCGGATTTTCCGGGAGACTCTCGAAATTCAGCACCTCTCCCGAAAACCTCTTGGGACAAATTTTCTCCCGAAAATCTCCCCGAAATTCCAGGCCCCCTCCAGCTCTAAGCGGACCTGAGTGACGTGTCGACAGTCTGTTTTTACGTCCGCTTTCCCACAGTATAAAGAGCGATCCTGCCCAATGACGTTTAACTGTAGAATGATCGAGGGCAAGTTCTTGGTTTCTTATGTGGGTTTATTGTTAGGCAGTTTCATTAAAGTCCTCCCAGCCCGGTAAAAACACACAACAACTGCAGCCACATTTTGGTCTACCGTAAAGCAGTTCGTCTGCAGTAAGCTCCAATATTGTGAACTTGTGACACTCTTAAACAGGACAATACTGCCATTTACTGTACATAGAATATACAATAGAATTTAGAATAGAATGTCCTTTATTTCATTCAACACCACAGTTCGCTCACAGTAAACAATGATAATAATAAATAATATATTATATATAATGTATGAATAATATAAATATATTCTACCTATATTCTACATTTAAGTGCAGTCAAGGAACATATGCATTACACAGTCTGATGGCTGTCGGTATGAAGGACCTCCTGTGTCATTCCGTGTTACATTTTGGGAATCTGAGCCTTCCACTGAACGTGCTCATTCTATCCGCAAGGTGCGAGTATAATGGGCGGGAGGTGTTGTCCATAATAGCTAGGAGTTTTGCTAGACTTTTTCTCTGCCAGAGAGTCTAGCTGTGCATGCATATGGTTAGAAAAATACCCACAGAGAATAGAACAAAGATGGACATTTCAACCCTTAACTCAACAATGAGTAGATGAGTGTTATGTGTGTGTATATGTGTAAATAAATGAACACTGAAATTCAAGTATTTCTCTTATTTATATACATATATACATATATATATATATATATATATATATATATATATATATATATATATATATATATATATATATCTTGATTGGATTATCCAGAGAATAGTGCTCAATACCATGGTAGAGCGCAATATGTAGGTGTGGGAAAAATCACAAGACTACTTCATCTCTACAGAACTGTTTCATGAGGGGTTCCCTCAATCATCTCCTGATGATTGAGGGAACCCGTCAATTCCTTTAAGTTTCAGCTTTGCAACCATACTCCCCCCGGAACCCAAAGACTTTGGTTTCCCGGACGCTGCCCGGCGGGACATGGGTATAACGCCGCCGGATCGCTAGTTGGCATCGTTTATGGTCGGAACTACGACAGTATCTGATCGTCTTCGAACCTCCGACTTTCGTTCTTGATTAATGAAAACATTCTTGGCAAATGCTTTCGCTCTCGTCCGTCTTGCGCTGGTCCAATAATTCCACCTCTAGCGGCACAATACGAAGCCAGTAAACACGCTAGCGGGTCTACCTGGTTGATCCTGCCAGTAGCATATGCTTGTCTCAAAGATTAAGCCATGCAAGTGCAAGTGCACTTCTGATGATTGATTCTCCTCAATCATAAGGAGAATCTCCTGATGATGATGATTGAGGGAACCCCTCATGAAACAGTTCTGTAGAGATGAAGTAGTCTTGTGATCTTTCCCACACCTACATATATATATGTATATATATATACATATATATATATATATATATATATATATATATATATATATATATATATTAATAATAAAATAAATGTATATGTATAGCTAGAATCCACTGAAAGTCAAGTATTATACATATATATATATATATATATATATACATATATATATATATATATATATATATATATGTATATATATTTAATATATATGTATATTAAATATTTGACTCTTAACCACGCCCAGCCCCCAACCACGCCCCCCGCGCCACCCCCAACCACGCCCCCCGCCCCCCACCGAAATCGGAGGTCTCAGGGTTGGCAAGTATGAACATCATTGATCATTGATCATATTAAATATTGAAAGTCGTGGGTGCCCGATAGGCGCCTATGTATGGCTCAAAATAAGCGCCATTTGTTTTGTTTTTTTATCTCAGTATGAAGATCTTCACCTCTTCTAAGTCTTTTAAACTTTCAAATAGAAAGAAGCAATATGTGTCAGTGAAGAACAAATGTTATTGTCTTTGTCACGTCTTTCGGGATGTGAGAGGGAGGCTTGGTAAAGACACGGTCATCAGTCATCACTTGAAGGAATCGTCTCCCTCATTGTTTCGGTACAATCACTGGACCGGGCTCATTTTTCTCCCTTTTGGCCCCAACGGGGTGGGAAAAAAAAAAAGACGAAATGGAGTCTATGTCACCCCGTCAGGATATTATCTCCAGCTTAAAAGCTTATCAAGCAGACACAAATGATACCGAGTGACTGGATTGTGTTTTGATGGATATCAGTTGAAGTGACGTGATTCGAAACCTTGTTCAAATCTTTGTAATGTAACCCATTCATATTCTCTAAAGCTGCGTTCCAGCACGGTCCCAACTCATCTCTGTAATAGTCGTTTGTCATAGCCATGCTTCTTTCCCACAGGTAGAGAAATTGGTTAAAAACCCATTTCAGAACACTGTGACATACAATATCAAAATAGATTATCAGTGTCTGATGTCAACATGCCCAAAATTAATCTCTTGTACATTGTTATGGTGTGACATACTCCCGATTGTCTCCGTTCTAATGTCCAACTGGACTTGGTTATTGTCTATAAAAAGTATATGAGCTATACTGTGTGGACGAGTGTTGTCCTGATACCAATATTTTGGTACCGGTACCAAAATTATTTCGATGCTTTTTGGTCCTTTTCTAAATAAAGGGGACCACAAAAAATGGCATTATTGTCTTTATTATAACACAAAATCTTACGGTACATTAGACATATGTTTCTTATTGCTAGTTTGTCCTTAAATAAAATAGTGAACGTACAAGACAACTTGTCTTTTATTAGTAAGTAGAAAAAAAAAACAAAGGCTCCTAATTTAGCTGCTTAAGTATGCTGTATCGCAGTGGTTCTCAAATGGGGGTACGCGTGACCCAGGGGGTACTTGAAGGTATGCCAAGGAGTATGTGAGATTTTTTTTTTTTTTATATTTTAAAAATAGCAACAATTCAAGTATATTTTTTGAATAATACTTCATCAAAATATGAATGTAAGTTCATAAACTTTAAAAAGAAATGCAACAATGCAATATTCAGTGTTGACAGCTAGATTTTTTTTTGTGGCCATGTTCCATAAATATTGGTGTTAAAGATTTATTTTTTTGTGAAGACATTTTTAGAATTAAGTTCATGAATCCAGATGGATCTCTATTACAATCCCCAAAGAGGGCACTTTAAGTACCCGTGCGGTATAGCTCTGGTGGCCGTGCCAGCAACTTGAGGGTTCCAGGTTCGATTCCTGCTTCTGCCATCCTAGTTAATGCTGTTGTGTCCTTGGGTAAGACACTTTACCCACCTGCTCCCGGTGCCACCCACAGTGGTTTAAATGTAACTTAGATAATGGGGGGTTGCCCACATATGCGGTCCTCTCCAAGGTTTCTCATAGTCACTGTCACCGACGTCCCACTGTGGTGCGTTTTTCCTTGCCTATATGTGGGCTCTGTACCGAGGATGTCGTTGTGGTTTGTGCAGCCCTTTGAGACATTTGTGATTTAGGGCTATATAAATAAACATTGATAGATTGATTTCATAACGTAAAGTGCTTTGAGTCACTAGAGAAAAGCGCTATATAAATATAATTCACTTCACTTCACTCCTTCTATGTGTAGAAATCTGTATTTATAATTGTATCACTTGTTTATTTTTTAACAAGTTTTTAGTTATTCTTATATATTATTTTCCAAATAGTTCAAGAAAGACCACTACAAATGAGCAATATTTGACGTAGTGCTGTATTTTACTTCTTTATTTGTTTTTTTCAACCAAAAATGTTTTGCTTTGATTAGGGGGTACTTGAATTAAAAAATATTTGTCATTTTCCATTCTATTATTTTGTCAAAAACATTAAGGACAAGTGGTATAAAATGAATTATTAATCTACTTGTTCATTTTACTGATAATATATGCTTACTTTCTCTTTTAACATGTTCTAACTACACTTCTGTTGAAATGTAATAATCATTTGTTCTCCTGTTGTTTGGATGCTTTACATTAGTTTTGGATGATTCCAAAAATTTGGGTATCAATCCGATACCGATCGTAAATTGGTCATATCCAAAGTCCTCATGTGTCCAGGGACATATTTCCTGAGTTTTTCAACAGAATATACATTTAAAAAAACGAAAAGAAGATGTTGTGATGCCCAAAAAATATTGATGTAATCATAGTTGTATTGACTAGATACGCTACTGTACTTGGTATCATTACAGTGGACGTCAGGTGTAGATCCACCAATGGCGTTTGTTAACATTTTGAAGTAGTGAAGCATGTTTAGCTATTCCTAGTCCTGCAGCGATGATACTTGTTAGAAACTTACTTTGTCGCCATGGAAGCGAGGATTAGGGATTTAGAAGTAGCTAAAACACTGCCGACTGGGGCTGGAGTTTAGCTGCTAGCTAGCCATGTCTTAAAGCACCTTTTCCGGTGAGCATGTCAGTGTTATAACTTCACCTTTATCGTTAGTTTTCAAGCCAACATGCGTCCGTTCTCCCTTTTCTGTCTACACACATTGTCTGATTGTAAGTACTCAGTGATTGTGCGCTGCCGAACATGCTCGTCATGACGTGAGGTTAAATGGGGGTGATGGGGGGCAGTACTTTTCAGAGGCGGTATAGTACCGAATATGATTCATTAGTATGGGGGTACTATACTAATACCGGTATACTGAACTACCCTACTTGGGACTTTGGCCAAATGAGTTTGCAGGTGGACAACACTAATGTGGACTATGAATATGTCTTACAACGGGGGGACCTCCACTGTCACACACACACACACACACAGGTGTGTCCAAACTGTGGACCGCAGCTCGAGTTTTTTTGCCCCACAGTATGTAGTCGGAATAAAATCAAACTTAAAAAACATTTGAATTTAAGCAAAAAAATATAAATATGTTGGTACTAACAGCGAATAGTAACGTCCTTTTGAACTTACAGCTGACACAAGGTTTTGTCTTTGAGTTCTGGACTTTAAGGTGCACCTAAACTTTTTTTTTTTTCCGGACTATAAGGTGCAACTAAACTTCTTTTTTTTCTCAAAACTCGACAGGGCTGTAACCCGGTGCACCTAATGTTAGGAATCATTTTGGTTGAGCTTACCCACCTCGAAGCTATTTTATTGGGACATGGTGTAATGATAAGTGTGACCAGTAGATGGCAGTCAAACGTACGAGATAAGTATAGACTGCATTATGATGGGTCTCAAGTAAACAACACCAACATTTTAAATGTTCCATTCACATCTGTGGTCCAGGCCGCAGTATCACTCAATTGTAATACACTTTTTCCACCACTTGTGGCAGTAATGACAAGCTCAAACAAACAGAAGAAGTCTGGAGCTAAAGTCATAGTGAAGTTTCTTAAGCGCGATTAAAGTGGTGAAACTGAATTTCTTTTTGCACTTAAATTTTATTGACAGTTTAATTAAGAAACACTCAGTATTAATTGAGTTTATTTATTTTAAGCACAACATGATGGTTAATTACATTTTGTGTCAGTTATTTATGGGCCCATTTAATTTGTTACTTATTTTTTCCAATTAGCCTGGTATAAGCCTAAGGTTTTTATGTTAAATAAATAATAATATGTGTGTAATTAACACATGGTTTCATATCATTTGACAAGGTTGTAAACAATAAGTCAGCCCTTCTGTGGAGGAAAAGTTGGGCCATGAGTTTAAAAAGGTTAAGAACTCATCCATTTAGCGGCATTCTGTACTTTACGGTTAAAGTCCGAAATTTCACACTACCCAGTTTTCAGTTGAAAGTTTTCCCCTTTAGGCCGTAAAAGTCTATATGTGAAAACCTTTTTCTTTCACGTTAAAAGGTAGCAGCGTTAAAAGACCACCCCCGAAGTCACTGGAAAATGCACCTACCTACAGCTGGAAACATCTTCTGGAAAAATAAACAATATGTGCCCCTTGATCCATCGAACGAGCTAATAAAAAACCTGATTCAAGTTGATACAATCATTTCGAGTCGATAGCCTTCACTCATAAGAAATTACATCTATTCATGACAGCTTCATGAGCTTCTTTTCCCCGCAGTCAGCTCTCTCCTGTCCTTGCCGCAACTGAAAACAAGGTCAGCTTCTAAATGTCAAATGTGACAGTACTCTGAATTTCCAAAACCGCATCTTCGTGTTTAGCACATTGATTTTTCTCGCTTATTTTTTCTTTCTTTTTTTTTCGCTCTCGCTTAGACTGACCATCTTGTGAAAGTCAGTTTTCAGTAAGGTGATGGATGGCGTATCAGCTCAAGACTGTGTAATATTAAGATGTTTCCAGCTAATGACATGGCAAGTGAAAAATACACTTTTTTTTATTTTTTTGCCGGGCGTGAGATGCAAAAACAATCAGCAGGAAGTACAACATGCTCGAGACGTGCCAACTTTTTTGTTTGTAAGTATGGAGCCTTGACATAATATACACAGTGGGGCAAAAAAGTATTTAGTCAGCCACCGATTGTGCAAGTTCTCCCACTTAGAATGATGACACAGGTCTGTAATTTTCATCATAGGTACACTTCAACTGTGAGAGACAGAATGTGAAAAAAAAATTCAGGAATTCACATTGTAGGAATATTAAAGAATTTATTTGTAAATTATGGTGTAAAATAAGTATTTGGTCAACCATTCAAAGCTCTCACTGATGGAAGGAGGTTTTGGCTCAAAATCTCACGATACATGGCCCCATTCATTCTTTCCTTAACACGGATCAATCGTCCTGTCCCCTTAGCAGAAAAACAGCCCCAAAGCATGATGTTTCCACCCCCATGTTTCACAGTAGGTATGGTGTTCTTGAGATGCAACTCAGTATTCTTCTTCCTCCAAACACGACGAGTTGAGTTTGTACCAAAATGGATACATGGATGATACAGCAGAGGATTGGGAGAATGTCATGTGGTCAGATGAAACCAAAATAGAACTTTTTGGTATACTTGATTTTCAGTGAATTATATATATATATATATATATATATATATATATATATATATATATATATATATATATATATATATATATATATATACATATATATATATATATATATATATATATATATATGTAAAAGAAATACTTGAATTTCAGTGTTCATTTATTTACACATTTACACACACATAACACTCATCTACTCATTGTTGAGTTGAGGGTTGAATATTCCATCCTCGTTTTTTCTAACCATATGCATGTACACTAGATGGCAATATTGTCCTGTTTAAGAGTGTCACAACACATTGCTGTTTGGCAGACGAACTGTTTTAGGTAGACAAATTCGGACTGCTGTTGTGTGTTGTTTTACCGCGCTGGGAGGATGATAATGAAACTGCCTAACAATAAACCCACATAAGATACCAAGAACTCGCCCTCGATCATTCTACAGTTATAACGTCATTGGGCAGACATGCTCTTTGTACACGTCACTCAGGTCCGCATTGAGCTGGAGGAGGCGTGGCCTCCAGCTTCGCCTGAATTTCGGGAGATTTTCGGGAGAAAATTTGTCCCGGGAGGTTTTCGGGAGAGGCGCTGAATTTCGGGAGTCTCCCGGAAAGGGAGGGTTGGCAAGTATGAGCACTGGAGATGCGTTTTTTAGAGTGATGAGTCACGCTTTTCCATCTGGCAATCTGATGGACGAGACTGGGTTTGGAGGTTGCCAGAAGAACGGTACATTTTGGACTGCATTGTGCCGAGTGTAAAATGTATGGTGTGGGTTGAATTTAAGATTGCCCCTTTAGTTCCAGTGAAATAAACTTTGAATGCTGCAGGATACCAAAACATTTTGGTCAATTCCATGCTCCCAAACCTTGTGGGAACAGTTTGGAGTGGTCCCCTTCCTCTTCCAACACGATTGTGCACCAGTGCACAAAGCAAGGTCCATACAGACAGTCTGGTGTGGATGAACTTGACTGACCTGCACAGAGTCCTGACCTGAACCCGATAGAACACCTTTGGGATGAATTACAACGGAGACTGAGAGCCAGGCCTTCTCGACCAACATCAGTGTGTTACCTTACCAATGCGCTTTTGGAAGAATGGTGGACAATTCCTATAAACACACTTCGCAAGCTTGTGGACAGCCTTCCCAGAAGAGTTGAAGCTGTAATAGCTGCAAAAGGTGGACAGACATCATATTGAACCCTTTGAGTTAGGAGTGGGGTGGCACTCCAAGTTTATATGTGAGTTAAGGCAGGAACCAAATACTTGTGGCAATATCGTTTAGTACAAATACATTAGAATTATTTAGCTTTTCTCCATGAGTCAAAAAAGTATAAAAAAAACCCACAATGGCATTGTAAGAGGAAACAAAATCCAGTGTTGTGGTATTTCAAATAACTGGAATCCAGTGTGCTGTGGGGCCCTATTATAGTGACTTTACATACTCTGGACTTAGACGTGGAGTCTGCAACATACATGGCGGAAAATAACTGATACAGTCTGCTTTGCCAATCCAAAAGCATTCGCCATTTTTCTTATTCTTCTCTCGATGGCCAGGTAATACAAAGCACACGCTGCCGTATTTATCACAACCCCGGGAGCCCGCATTCTCGTTGTCTCTCCTTCGACAAATGGACAAAGTTTTTCGCTTAAGTAGAATCACAGCTGACCTGGACATTGGAAAGTTCTCTCGCCATCTGAAAAGTGTTGTATCCCAGGTAGCTGCAATCGCTTTCTCTTATGGTATTCATGCGCAATTTCCACAAGCTTCTGTACTGATGGAAGAAGATACACGGGCATGTCTGGATGACATGGCTTCCATATTTCCAGTGGTTTGAAGCTGGCTGTGGCGCGTTCTTTCTGACGTCATTTCCTTTCCGAACTCAGTTTCTAAACGATCAATGAGTCCATACAAAGCTAAGAGCCGGAGATTCAAGGAACGTATGCCGCACTTAGCCGTGTAAAAAACTATCCAAGGAGGGGAACTTTAAACGATGATTTACTGTGCCCAAAACGGGGCTAAATAATTATTTGTTTAATGAGTTATCCGGCGGCCCGGCGATGAGGTGGCGACTTGTCCAGGGTGTACCCCGCCTTTCGCCCGATTGTAGCTGAGATAGGCACCAGCGCCCCCCGCTACCTCAACGGGAATAAACGGTAGAAAAATGGATGGATGGATGGAGTTATCCGGATTAATGGAGCCGGGATCTAAGACAGTGTTTTTCAACCTTTTTTGAGCCAAGGCACATTTTTTTCGTTGGAAATATGCGGAGGCACGCCCCCCGCGGAAATCATAAAAAAACGAAACTCAGGTGACAGTATAAAGTCGCAATTGTTGGATATGACTTTAAAGCATAAGCAAGCATGCATGACTATAGCTCTTGTCTCAAAGTAGGTGTACTGTCACCACCTGTCACATCCCACCCTGACTTATTTGCACTTTTTTGCCCTTTTCCTGTGTGTAGTGTTTTACTTCTTCTCTTGTGCTCCTATTTTGGTGGCTTTTATTTGGTAGCAGTTTCATGTCTTCTTTTGAGCAATATTTCCTGCATCTACTTTGTTTTAGCAATCAAGAATATTTCACTTCTTTTTGCCCTTCTTTGTGGGGACATTGTTGATTGTCATGTCATGTTCGGCTGTACATTGCCTTTGCTCCACAGTAAGTCTTTGCTGTCGTCCAGCATTCTGTTTTTTTTTACTCTGTAGCCAGTTTGGTTTTAGTTTGGTTCTGCATAGCCTTCCCTAAGCTTCAATGCCTTTTCTTAATGGGACTCACCCTTTGTTTCATTTTGGTTTAAGCATTAGACACCTTTTTACCTGCACTATGCCTCCCGCTGTTTACGACATCTACAAAGCAATTAGCTACCTACTGCCACCTACTGATATGGAAGAGTATTACGCCGTTACTCTGCCCAGCTCTAGACAGCACAGACACTCAACAACAACACATCATTTGCAGACTATAATTACTGGTTTGCAAAAAATATTTTTAACCCAAATAAGTGAACTTAGATCATCTCCCGTGGCACACCAGACTGCACAGTGGTTGAAAAACACTGGTCTAAGATATGCTTTTTACCTGCACGTCGTCTTACGTCTTTGCATCCTAGGGTCACGCCGCAAGCCACTTTGCACAACTGCAACAGAAATTGCTACTCGAGGTGGGGGAGAATGGTGGCGTTTTAGGCAGGGAAGAAAGAGGACCTTGTAGCTTAGCCAAGATGAAGATTGAGGTCAAAAGTAACCAGCTGAAGCCAAACAGCAAATGTGGCTAAAATAAGTGAGAAGAGGCTACAATCTAGAATGATAGTAGAAGATTTGCCGACAACTTGATCATGGTAATTCTGTGCAAATGGAGCAAGTGTGACTTTGCACACCTGTCCCCATTTACCCAGTCGGACGCTGGCAGACACAGGGAGAGAAAGGGGGAGAGAACAGCGTTGAACTGTGACAATATTTTAGCAGAGGAATGCTGGTGAGGCTAATTTGTTATGTTGGAAAGGTTAGACAACATATAATTAAACGGTGGAAGTCAGATATAATCCATTCTGTGATGCTCGTGGTCTTCAAATATGTCTGTCATGGTTTCTTAATACTAAATATTAAAAAGGCCTCCGGGCATAAACACTAATCTCCCTTTGCTAGTTTGTTGCAGCGTCTGTCACTAATTAGCAGTGTTAATAAAAACAGTGTCTGTAATTATGCATAATGATGTAACATCATTACACAATAGTAGTTTTACTTGTAACAACTCATTTAATGAATGACTTTTCTGTACGTTACAAGGCCGTTACGGACAGTGGCGTGCGGTGAACTATACACCAGGTGAGACATAGATACTTTTAGAGTTGTTTTTCTTCTTCTTTTATTTTATTTTTTTTAACTAAAATTGTACATTGTGTTTACACTAAACCAGTGGTTTTTAGCCTGGGTTCGATCGAACCCTATGGGTTCGGTGAGGCGGCCTCAGGGGTTCGGCGGAGGTCAAAACACACCCGACTCATCATCTCAATAAAAACTTCTCCCTATTGGCATATCACGGATACGGCAAAAGCAGAAGTCACACTGATTTGCAGGTGCGTAATTTGTTGTGAGTTGTTGTCGGTTTTGTTCTTTGAACAAGGTGATGTTCATGCACGGTTCATTTTGTGCACCAGTAAAAAAAAACATGGTAACACTTCTGGGCGGTATAGCTCGGTTGGTAGAGCGGCCGTCCCAGCAACTTGACGGGTGCAGGTTCGATCCCCGTTTCCGCTGTCCTAGTCATTGCCGTCGTGTCCTTGGGCAAGACACTTTACCCACCTGCTTCCAGTGCCACCCACACTGGTTTGAATGTAAAAATTAAATAATGGGTTTCACTATGTAATGCGCTTTGAGTCATTAGAGAAAAAGCGCTATACAAATATAATTCACTTCACTTCACTTAAATTCGAAATGAGCAGTTCTAACCATTGTTGACTTAGGTTGCACATTAGAATAACAGGGAAAAAAAGGAGTAATTTGCTTACATAAAAACGTTATCATAATAATATTATGGTTTGACAAATTGGTTCAAAAAGTATTTGATAAAGTTATAAAATACTTTTTTGTCACATTTGGAACGCATTATGATGCGCGAAGGTTTCACCTCAGGATGCAGTGGGACCAGACAGGCAGGATAGCAGGTAAGACGTGATTTAATATTCATCCATCCATTTTCTACCGCTTATTCCCTTTTGGGGTCGCGGGGGGAGCTGGCGCCTATCTCAGCTACAATTGGGCGGAAGGTGGGGTACACCCTGGACAAGTCGCCTCCTCATCGCAGGGCCAACACAGATAGACAGACAACATTCGCACTCACATTCACACATTAGGGCCAATTTAGTGATTTAATATACAAAAAAATAAAAGAACACTTGTACAAACAGCAAGTAAAGGCGTGCCGGGGCGCAAAAAAGCTAATGCTAATAGCTAGCACTGTGACAAAGTCCAAAAAAAACCGTGCCGAGTGCACGGGAAGCTAAGATAAAACTTACCATAAGGAAGAAACAAATGTGACTGTTGCGAGTAGCAAACCAAGAGCCAAGAACTAACTGAGGCAGAGTGCAGTCTTAAATAATAACGTAAACAATTGCCAACAGGTGTGCGTCAAAAACCACAGCAGGTGGAACAAATGAGAAACCATAGAGACAAGATAAACAAGGAAGTGCACAAACTCAGAATCAGACGAGTCAAACCATAAACAAGAAACACAAAAGACTCAAAACCCAAAACCATATATGATCCGGGAGGCGGATCATAACACTTTTTCGTCTCTTTTTCTTTTAACAAAATAAATCAGCTATTGTGAGTGTATCTTACCCTTCTGTATTTGTACCTGAAGCAGCAATAACACCCACAAACGCTGGCTTACTCTAATAAAAGTGACATGTTTGTTATAAATACAGTTTTAAAAAAAAGGCTGGCTTTTTCTGGAGAGACATGTGTCTGCTAGCTTTAGCAGAAATTACTGCTGAGGCATTGAACAATATATCGTCCTCTACTTTGAGGCAGAGGTACTTGCTGCCTCATGGCCTGCCTTTTCCCTGTGGCATCGAGCATACGCCTCCTCTCACGCACATGCTCAATAAACTTTGTGAGTCGCCGTGGAGGCACTACCTGTATCTGCCTCACTTCTGGTCTGCCGCGTTATTTTGATTAGGAAACACGGAATTTCTGCGATTTTGAAAATGAAAAGTATCCAAATATACAGGAACCACACCAAAATCACATAGAAAGCATAGACCAAAAGAGAAATATTTAAAAATGTTTTATTACTCTGTTTTTTGAACATTTGATAGTTAAGCCTTTTACCCTTCCTGGAGGCAAGGTGAAGCACTGCCTTACCTGTGTCAGGCTTGCCCCTGACATTTAGTTTGTGTTTTAGTTTTTCCTGTGTGTGTGTAGTATTTCCTGTCTTTAGTAACTGTCAGCGCTCTTATTTTTTCTGTTTCCTGTCTTTCTCCCTGAGTGCTGTGTCCCCTCAGCTGCGGCTGATTGGCACCTGGCCACACCTAGTGTCAATCAGCCCGCTCCTATTTAAACCTGTCTTCCCATCCAGTCAGTGCTGGATTATTGTCGATGTCACTTCCGTATTGTCGTTCCTGTAGTGTCGTTTCGTGTCGTGTCATTGCAGCGTAGCGGTAAGCTATATTTCGGTATCTGTTTGTAACTAACTGTCTTTTGTTCCCTGCTTCCGTTTTGTTTTCATTCTACAAGTAACAACTTATGTTTTCCTGCTCGCTACCCGCTAGCTTCCACGCTAGGCCATTTTTTTTTTTTGCTAGATTCCATGCTAAGCTCCTTTTGTTTTCTAGCTCCCATGCTAGCTCTTTTAGTTATGTTGTACGCCTCATGCATGCTTTTTGTTGTACCCCTTTTGTTCTTATTCTATATTTTAATTAAAACATGTTTACCTGCTAAATGCCTGCCTCCTTCTCTGCATCTTGGGGTTTGTCACAAACTAACTCTGACAACTTGCCTCCCTGACAGCACGTCACTGGTTACCAATGTGTTTGATGTACTACTTTTGTTACGAATAAGCAGGGGCGTCACTGAAATTTGAAGAATCTTTCAAGAATCTTACTGATCTTAGCTAAGCCCTCAGGAGGTTTCTGTGATATTTGCACTTGCATGATCATTTTGCTCACAACTTTTTGGCAATTTATTAGAATTACACAACAAACACTGACTATATAATGATTGCATGAGGCTTCTCCTGGGAATTCCGAGAAGCGCCAGTGCAAGCCAGATGTTTGTTAATGATTACTGGTAATCATCGTTTTGATTTCCTTATCCATCAAATCAAAGCATGCAGGGCATTTTTATAGATGATGACGATTATGCCATGACAATGACGTTGACACTTTATCATCATGTGCTATAAGCTTTTTAAGAGAATCTCCATTGTTGCTTTGCAAAACCCTCTAGAAATATGTCATTATCTTGAATTAAAGCACAAGATAGGCAAGTATATATATTTTTTTATTATGTTGTAAAATACTGTTTATAAAGTCCCCCTCCCAGCAGCACCCCGTGACATACAGTAGTTATTCATTCGTACAATATATTTTCCACAAGAGCACATTTAAAATACACTGCATGCCTACTAGCATTTTCTCACTGTAAAAACTGAAACAAAACAACATTTACACACGCCAGCGAGAGCAATGCAATATATTAACTTGTCAAACTCATTTTAAATCGGGGGACACACGGAGAAAAATATACGCCAAAGTGGGCCTGACTGGTAAAATCACGGCACGATAACTTAAAAATAAAGACAACTTCAGAATGTTTTCTTTGTTTAAAAATAGAACAAGCACATTCTGAAATTGTACAAATCACAATGTTGTTGGGTTTTTTTTTACACTTACATGTTGCAGTTTTTTATCTTTATTTTTATTTGTTGTTATTTATACAATTTCTGAATAAATTATATGATAATGTTCATCAGTCAACTCATTGGTGTTAATTTTCAATCTATCAGGATAAAACAATTATATTAAAATCAAATTACAGGATGTTATTTATGTAGATTGATAATTTTCCTCGACTGGTGCACTAACATAATGTGGTTTATTTTGTACGTATGTAGCATCAAAGATACTGTCAAAGTTTGTTGTTGACAAACCCCAAGATGCAGAGAAGGAGGCAGGCATCGAATAAGGAAACATGCTTTTAATATAAAACACGAGTACAAAACCAAACAAAGGGTACAAACAAAAAGCACGCACGTGGGCGGATAACAATCTAGGCTAAGAACAAACGAAAACGGGAAGCAGGGAACAAAAACCAGTAAGCTACACAAAGCGACCAAATATAGCTTACAGCTACGCTGCAACGACACGTCAGGAGCGACAATACAGAAGCGACATGCAATACAATAATCTAGCACTGACTAGAGGAACAAAGCAGTTGAAATAGGACCTGGCTGATGACACCAGGTGTGGCCAGGTGCCAATCAGCCACAGCTGAGGGGAAACAAAGCACTCAGGGAGACAAACAGGAAGCTGAACCAAAATAAGAGCGCTGACAGGAACTAAGGACAGGAAATACTAACCACACAGAGGAGGACTTAAAACACAAACAAACTGTCAGTGGCAAGCCCGGCAGATACAAAGAATTGCTATTGCGACATCTAGTGGACACATATAGAACAGCTGTTTATTTCATTCAAAAATTTCAGGTTGATTTTTATACTTAGCAAACTCATCCCGCGGGCCGGATACGTTTGACACCCCTGGTTTAGAGAATGGGATTAATTTTTTTTCTGCATATTATTTGTTCAGCAAAGTATGCTCTTCCTACATGAACGATGACTTTGCATACGAGTTTAGCTGAATTCCACGTGTCTTGTATTTGTCATAACAGAAGACGTAAGCTTCTCATCCACCTTGGCTGAACCGATGTGTGTTGCTTGGAAAGCTGGCATCCACGACACTTGACTTGACTTTTCTTTCTTGGTAAATATTCAAGTCAGGTCAGGTTTTATTTTTACAGGCCAGTATCAGAAATTTACAGTGGATTGCATGGCGGATTTTACAACATATCCCCCGTCACTACAGCCTTGATTCGGAAAAGGAAACACTCCCCAAAGACCTGAGGTCATAAAACTCTGTTCACACCAAGATATCCCATATATTGTTCAAACTTTATTTTTTATTTTATTTTGAAAAACTTTTCGCAGTTTCATTCAAGGGTGTAGAATTGAGTTTAAATATGGGGCAGGTGAGAGGGCATGTTGGAAACCTTACTGTTGACTATAGCCTCAAAAAATAACTAAAAACCTGATAAAAAAAGTGAAAATAATGACATATCAAATGCATTGTTTGGTGCATAATTGACCTCAACATTAGAGTCACTAGTGTCAGGAACTGGCATGGCAGTAGATGTTGTGACCCAAAGATGCAGGAAACAGGAGATCGATGCACAGGTAAGAGGATTTTAACGTACTCAAACAGGGAGGAAGCAGTCGTACATGTAACGGTTCTCAACATAATCATTAAACCTCGAGCACTGAGGAACAGGCGAGGCAGGCATAAGTAGCAGCCTGATTGGTAACTGCAACCAGGTGTGCCAATCAGGGACAGGTGAGGAAAACGAGGGCTCAGGAATGGAACTAAACACAAAACCAGAAAACACAAACAGAAGTGCAGTGACAGATCATAACCATTAAAACGTTATGTTGATACTAGTGTTGTCCCGGTACCAGTACCAAAATTATTTCGATACTTTTCGGTACTTTTCTAAATAAAGGGGACCACGAAAAGTTGCATTATTGGCTTTGTTTTAACAAAAATTCTTAGGGTACATTTAACACATGTTTCTTATTGCAAGTTTGTACTTAAATAAAATAGTAAACATACAAGACAACTTGTCTTCAATTAGTAAGTAAGCAAACATCCATCCATCTTCTTCCGCTTATCCGATGTCGGGTCGCGGGGGCAGCAGCCTAAGCAGGGAAGCCCAGACTTCCCTCTCCCCAGCCACTTCGCCCTGCACTTCCCGGGAGATCCTGAGGCGTTCCCAGGCCATCCGGGAGACATAGTCTTCCCAACGTGTCCTGGCCCTAAACACATCCCTAGGGAGGAGTTCGGGTGGCAGATACCACCTCATCTGGCTCCTCTCAATGTGGAGGAGCAGCGGCTTTACTTTGAGCTCTTCCTGGATAGGAGATCTTCTCACCCTATCTCTAAGGGAGAGCCCCGCCACACGGCGGAGGAAACTCATTTCGGCCGCTTCTACCCGTGATCTTGTCCTCTCGGTCATGACCCAAAGCTCATGACCATAGGTGAGGATGGGAACGTAGCTCGACCGGTAAAATGAGAGCTTTGCCTTCCGGCTCAGCTCCTTCTTCACCACAATGGATCGGTACAACGTCCGCATTACTGAAGACGCCGCACGGATCCGCCTGTCGATCTCATGATCCACTCTTCCCCCACTCGTGAACAAGACTCCTAGGTACTTGAACTCCTCCACTTGGGGCAGGGTCTCCTCCCCAACCCGGAGATGGCATTCCACCCTTTTCCGGGCCAGAAACATGGACTCGGACTTGGAGGTGCTGATCCTCTTTCTGGTCGCTTCACACTCGGCTGCGAACCGATCCAGTGAGAGCTGAAGATCCTGGCCATTTGAAGCCATCAGGAACACATCATCTGCAAACAAAAACTCCTAATTAGTCTGCGGACATATGCAGTAACATATTTTGTCATTTTCCATTCTATTATTTTGTCAACATTATTATGTACAAGTGGTAGAAAATAAATTATTAATCTACTTGTTCATTTACTGTTAATATCTGCTTACTTTCTCATTTAACATGTTCTATCTAAACTTCTGTTAAAATGTAATAATCACTTATTATTCTGTTGTTTGGATGCTTTACATTAGTTTTGGATGATACCACAAATTTGGGTATCAATCCGGTACCAAGATCATACATTGGTCACATTCCGGTATTTTTCAGAGGCGGTGTAGTACCAAAAATTATTCATTTGTATCGAGGTTTTGTATACCGTACAACCCTAGTTGCTGCTGATCCAACGTTTCCTAAACAAAATAGAAAAACCAGTCGAACAAGTCCTGCTGTTTACTTACAATTGACAACATTTTCATTTCCATATATGGCAAATTTTGCTGTAAAATGGGAGAAAAATAAGCTGTTTTCATTTTCATCACAAACTGCTGTTAAAGGGGAACATTATCATCAGACCTATGTAAGCGTCAATATATCCCTTGATGTTGCAGAAAAAAGACCATATGTTTTTTTTAACCGATTTCCTAACTCTAAAAGGGTGAATTAGGCGATTTAAACGCCTTTCAATTGCTTGCCTGTCGGAGCAATGACCTTTCACCCGTGACATCACATCGTGAAGCGACCCACCATTTTCTCAAACACATTACAGACACCAAGTCAAATCAGCTCTGTTATTTTCCGTTTTTTCGACTGGAGACTTCATGCCTCGTCGGTGTGTTGGAGGGGTGTAACATCGCGAACAGAGACGGTTTCAAGTTGCAACAGTGGCCAAAAGATGCGAAAGTCCCTCGTTTGTTCTGCACACTGTACCGCCGAAAAGCTATGCTACGACAGAGATGGCAAGAATGTGTGGAAATCCTGCGACACTCAAAGCAGACGCATTTCCAATGATAAAAAGTCAACGAAATCAGAAAGGTGAGTTTTGTTGATGTTATTGACTTATGTGAAGTGTGCTAATCAGACATATTTGGTCACGGCATGACTGCAAGCTAATCAATGCTAACATGCTGTTTAGGCTAGCTGTATGTACATATTGCATCATTATGCCTCATTTGTAGCTATATTTGCATCCAGCCTTTCCCTCCACCCACATTTAATGCCAAACAAACACATACCAATCGTTGGTTAGAAGGCGATCGCCAAATTCCTCCCGTGCCGCTGTCTGTCGTGATATGCCTCAAAAGCTTCTGTTTTTTCTTTAATTTCGTTTTCGGTACCTGTCTCCACACTCCAACCATCCGTTTTAATACATGCGTGATCTGTTGAATCGCTTACTGCACTGAAATCCGAGTCTGAATCCGAGCTAATATCGCTATACCTTTCTGTGCTATCCGCCGTGTTTGTTTTTGTGTGGTCACGCTGTGACGTCACAGGATAATGGACGGGTGGATATAACGACGGTTAAATCAGGCACTTTGAAGCCGTTTTTCGGGATATTGCGTGATGGGTAAAATGTTGAGAAAAACTTTGAAAGATAAAAAAAGCCACTGGGAACTGATTTTTATTGGTTTTAACCCTTCAGAAATTGTGATAATGTTCCCTTTTAAATCGATGAAAAATTCACAACTACACCCGCCCTCACTGAATATCTTATTAAGTACATTGTACACAAACTGTTCCTTGTGTCACTTGTTAGCGACATAACTACTGAGCTATGGACGAGGCAATAACCTATCACCAGTTGTTTTGTCCCGCAAATTAGACAAGTTCCCTAGTTTTGTTTTATTTAAACTTCTCATCATTGGTGGGTCTTAAGTTGAGCCTGGTGAAATATATTGTGTAATTAATTTGTGTCATGCTGTTTTTGCTTCAACCCAGTCAGAAAACAGTAAAAGAAAATTACTCAATTTGATCATCTAAGTTTGCATCGATTACTATATGTTGAAAATATTCTACTATGATATGTGTTTTGATATAATAATTGTCATATTCAGTGCCCCTTTTTCTGGCCTGAGCAGCTGCTCCTGCTAAATTCAAATTAAGACCTAAATTAAGCATTTTTAGCATGAAAATGGCTGAATGAACTTAACATATCAATATTAAAGGAGTATTGGACACCAGTGTTAATTTTGACAGGATTTTTTTATTTTAGTTTTAGTCATATTTTAGTCATCTAAATTAATTTAGTTTTAGTCGACTAAATTCTTCAACATTTCATAAGAATAAAATGACATTAAATGTTGTCATCTAACATATAAATTATAACAGAAAACATATCTTTGAAGGTGTCTTGAAACCACTTTTATTAGGGTTACTGCAGAACATCTCAAAAACTAAATTCACAACAACACCCGCCCACAATGAATATTATCATAAGTACATTTTACACTACCTTTACCCTGTGATATTATTTTTGCTGAAATTAACCATTGTTCTAAAATGTCGAATAATATATGACTAAAATGGTCATATGAAGAAACTATTCGAATCCAAGTATACCAACTGTTTTATGTATATATATATATATATATATATATATATATATATATATATATATATATACAGTATATAGCAAAAATAATATCACAGGGTAAAGGTATATATATATATATATATATATATATATGGTAGATGGGTTGTACTTGTATAGCACTTTTCCCCCCTTTTTAAGGAGCCCACGCTAGTCTTTTTGTAGTTTTTGCATGTTTCTTGGACACTAAATAAATAACGGAGCAGCATCACCTCATCCGGAAACAACAACACCGAAAATGTGTCCGGTGAAAATCCGTCCGACCGGAATTCTTTCATGACTAAAGTTCCTTGGGTGAATAATGTAAACTCACTGCACCAGTATGTTTTAGCGCTTCAATGGCGAGTTTACTGACAGAACTTTACAATACTTTATATTAGAAATGGCAAGAGCGGACAATGAATGTCCCATAATAAGAAGATAGACTAAAAGAAGAACATAATTGACTACAGCGTCGGAACGGACAAGAAAGGCGAACGTGCGCATTTTTTCAGGATTTATGCAGATCCCAAATACAGATCAGCAGGTACCAGAAGGTAAGAAAAATTGCTTTTGCATAATAATGCAAAACAAAACGGCAGATAATATGTCGTATCTTATACACACACCATAATAATACTCGTATGTTTAATGTGCCTACAATCCATCTAGCGGTGCGGCTTCATAGCTTACCAAAGTCATACTAATACATTTTGATAGCTTATTCACGTAAATAATGTTCAATGTTTCCAATGAAACATATAAAATGTTGGTGTTGTTTACTTGAGTCATATTGCCATCATTTTGCAGTCTACACATATCCCTTAAGTATGAATGCCATTTACTGGTCACACTTATCATTACACCATGTATCAAATAAAATTGCTTCGAGTTCGGTAAGCAAAACCAAAATTATTCCGTACATTAGGCGCACCTGGTAATAAGTAGAATGTAGAAGTTGCTTCCTAGCAGTTCCGCTGTAGACACGGTACAGGAGCCAACTGTGCAGTATTAACAACGTTTTTTTGTGCATAGATTGTTTGTCCAAGTCCTTCTCCGGTAGAACGTGACTTTTCAGTCACATCCGCATCCTCTCCTCCCCTGCTGTTGGCCGCTTACTGTTAAAGACAACAGATGATTGGATTAACACGTACCACTTGTGAAATCTAATCACCTGTCAGCTGTGTCTCGCCATCAACACATGCCTCACACCTATCCAATGGTGCTCGCCCTCAGCACCATAGACAGAGGCGGTGACCTTTGCTCCTGTAGGCGCGTTGGCCACACCTCCCCCCACTGCGCACTATTGCGTTTTGAGAAAAAAAAAAGATTTTTGGTGTTCCTCATAGTTCGGAAAATACGGTAACGGGGCACCATACCTGGACTAAGACGACTTTACTCAAAAGACCAGGTTTTTCAATATGAACTAACAGTGGGACATGATGAACAGGCATGTTTAGGGCGATGTTCCCTGCACACTTTATTTTTAATTGTTCATGGACAGTGTGCACAATACAACTAAAGTGTTCCCTGCACACTTTATTTTGAATTGTTCATGTACAGTGTGCACAATACATTTTTCCTAGTTTTTTGAAGGGGGCACCAGATTTAGCTCATTTCCATCGGTAGTCCCTAATTGTACACTACCTCACATACAATATATATAAGGGAAACAAATACAAACAATTCAATGACGGCTTATAAAACAACATATATTCACATAGAAAGCAAAGGAGCAGCAAAACTCATCACACAGCTACACACCTCATCTCACAATCAACTGTTATTCAAAAGGAGACCTATACAACTGTTTTATATTCATAAAATGCATATGCTGGAAAGCATGAGTCATAAAGCATCTGTGCAAAGAGGCCTTCCATTCATAAAATGCCCGAGCCACACTGCATATTTTACGACATTATTAAACGCAGACAGTACATTAAGATTGTTTAGGATACTTTCAGACCACAATACGATGTGCAGTTTATTGTATGCAAGCTCAAAAGCTATTATTTATACACTGATGAAATTAATGCAAACATTTAAAAGCTATTCTAAAATCACTGCAATAATACACAAGTAAAAGTACTACAAAACTCTGTATGCTATTGTGTGTATATACTGTCAAAACTGGTTGCTCAAAAAACATTGTCTTGCAACAAAACCCCATTTTAAGAGATCGCCTCTAATCTCGTAACATAGTCGGTGAGAAAATGGGCCCACGAGTGACTTGATGCTGTTTTTGTTTGTTTGTTTAATGCAAAGTCTGTACTATTTTTTTCCCTATGCTTTGAACCCTGCTGTTTATAAAACGGCGCAGCTTATTTATGGATTTTTCTTTGCTGAAGACCACGTTGCAAATAGTTTAAAAACAAACAAACATGCAAAGACACTAAAGCAGGGGAAGGGGCCCTATGGCTCTTGAGCCAGATGTGGCTCTTTTGATGATGGCATCTGGCTCTCGGACAAATCTGAGCTGACATTGCTTAACACGATAAGTATATGAATAATTCCACTTGTAATCACTTGTAATGCTTTTTTATGTTCAAGAAGTTGCGTTATTGGTAAGAAGTAATTTATTTATTATTGGTTAGTGTGGGGCTTGCCCTCCTGGGGGTTCTTCAGATCACCGAGCACCGACATGAGAGCCTGTTTTAGGGTAACACTATTGTTTTATTTTTCAATAAGTCTCTCAGTTGATTTCCAGCAATTGTCTTTTTCTCTTTCGTCCTCACTCGTGCTCCGGCTCCAGCCCCAACCCCGTCTCTCCTCCAGGCTGCTGCTTATAAATGAGCGACAGGTGATTAGATAACAAGGCCCAGGTGGGCCATATTCACTGATTTCGAGGCCGGTCCTGGCAACACCCCGCTTCGCTGCAGACCACGCCACCTCCACAGTTAGCTTCAGAATAAAATTGTTATTACAAAGAATAAGAGACCTTTTATACTCTAAAAAATGCTGGTCTTACTTAAAAATGCACGCATTTAGTTGTGTTCAGTGTTAAAAAATTATTAAGAGGCTCTTAGGGAAATACATTTGAAAATATTTGGCTTCTTGACTCTCTCAGCCAAAAAGGTTCCCGACCCCTGCACTAAAGAGATGTTTTATTGTTTGTGCTGTAAAATTTGCTCAATGCAAGGGCTGCAGTGCCCTTTTGTTTAGAGCTTTCCACCGGAAGTATGAGTGTGGTTACGTCTTCAAGTCATCCATAGCAATTCTACTCATATTGTTTCTCTATTCATCACTCCGAGTATGGTTTGTATGTTTTACCATAAAACTAAAACTATTTGTACATACTAAACCGGCACACGTGTGGTGTCTGTAGGAGTAATTTCATGCATATTTGGATGTGGTATTGTAATGTAACCAAACAATCGTCTTTTTTTCGTCTTTTTTTTTTTTTTTTGCTGCAGCTTTTACATATACTGTAATATTATACATGGCAATTAGGATTTGTTATATATTGTAGATATTATATAAAAATATAATACATCAGTATATATTATAAACTGTATAGATAATATGTAAATATTACATATGTTATATTTTATGTTGCTACCATGGTACATTTTTAGTGTACTTATTACCTGCATCATGTCTTCCATCCTCACCCTTTCCAACCTTTGAAACGGAGCTACTGTGTGAACAATTTTCCTTGCATATCAATAAACTTTGTCAAAGTCTAAATCAGCGGTAGCTATTATACTAAAATGTTTACAAGTCTCTGTGTTGGTAATATTAACTTACAATAGCATTATTTTTGTATTGGTTCAGTTTCACAAATTCTTTAGTGAATTATTGGGTCGGTTTAGCTGATTGGAGAGCGAGCTTGCGCAGCTCGTGGGTCCTTGGCGATGACTTCTGTTTTGTTTGATCAGCCGTTTTACTGCCATGTTGCCAACACCGTTTGCAAACAATCAAGGTATGTAAATAAACATTTTCAAAATCTCATTTTGCAACATATTTGCGGCTTATAGTCAGGTGTGGCTAATATATGGAAAAAAATTATATATATTTATTTTTTTATTAAGTCAGGCTTATATACCAGTGCACTCCCTAATCAGGACAATACCATATTTGTTGTTTTTTTTAATATTATTAATGTTTGTGTATTTTTTATTTATTGAATATATTTATTTACAAAGGTGTCCAATATTCCGCCTATGCTTTTATTTATCCTCCTGAATTGAAATAAGGCGATGTGTTTGTCCTGCACACAGCGCTCACATATTTTCTGCAAAGGAATGCCACTTTCCAAAGCGTGCTCCACGGTGTCACTCAAGCAGACCCATTTGATAACATCAAATGGACAATTTAGTTGCTCTTTTCTCCAATCCCACTCTATTTTTTTTTTTTTTTTTTTGCAGTGCGCGGTGACCTGTTTCACACGGACATTGGATATAATTCCTCGCAATAACGCACAAAGGGAAATCGACTTGGCGTACAGATGCTTTTGTGGCATTGTAAAGACTCAATGCTGCACACACACACACACACACACACACACACACACACGCACGCACGCACGCACGCACACACACACACACACACACACAAACACAGCAGGAGAGAGGATTCAAATGAGACATGAGAAATGATTAATAGAACTTTCCCTCACTGCACTCGGCCTGTTTTGGGGACATTGTCAAAATATGTATAATGATGTTTCTGGCACAGCGCAATACTATTTCTGGCTTTACCCCTCCTGTCGCAGCAATACGAAATGTGTTATGCAGGTGAAGGGACACCATGGGTTGCTCCTCTCATTTACATGCAGTGAGGCCCATGTTCATATAACATGCATTAACTATGACATACAAAGTTATCTCTACTCCTGGAAAACACAACAAAGTAGGTTACATTGTGCATATTTTAACCAAAACCGTGTTCTATTTATGCAGGGGGTAGCTTCAGAGAACTTTCACAGTTGTATTTTTTTTATAACACCCAGCTATTTGTCTTCAACCTTTTTCCGAACGGACCGTAATCAAAACTCAAATTGACATTTAAACCGTAAGCACCCCCACTCAACCCTTCGTTCACCGGGGCTGGAGCGTGGCAGTGGGTCCACTTGTCACGGGCCTGAACGAGTCCGTGACATGGAACGTGATATATGCCGGAGTATTACAGAGGCCTTCTTAATCCGCTTTGTCACACTGTTCCCTACGGGCTGGGGTAATTTCATGGTGCTGAGCCGATATTGATAGAGCCTTGGTAAATGAGGCACGCTGCAATCGTTAACTTTAATAACCATAAAGAGGTGCGGGTCGGAGTCACACAGGCCCGCGAGAGGAAGCCCGTACGGGTGATTAAGAATCGACCTGGGCAGTGGCCGGCGTGGCCTTGCATCTCTTATTAATCCTAATCAAATCACCTGTTAATTATGTCAACACTGTTACTTCCAGTGTCGCTGCTGCGTAGCCATCAGCCTAATCAGTAAACCGGAGCTAATTTACATGTCTCCGTGGATTGAAAATAAACTGTTTTGGACAAACTGTAGGATTTTTAAAGAGCAGGGCTATGCGACTAGCAGCCAGGGGTCCAAATCCATCCCGGGAATTACATCAATCAATGATCAATCAATCAATGTTTATTTATATAGCCCTAAATCACAAGTGTCTCAAAGGGCTACACAAACCACTACGACATCCTCGGAAGAACCCACATAAGGGCAAGGAAAACTCACCCAGTGGGCAAGGAGAACTCACACCCAGTGGGACGTCGGTGACAATGATGACTATGAGAACCTTGGAGACCCCCCACTAGGGGACGGAAAGCAATGGATGCCGAACGGGTCTAACATGATTCTGTGAAAGTTCAATCTATAGTGGATCCAACACAGCCGCGAGAGTTCAGTTCAAAGCGGATCCAACACAGCAGCGAGAGTCACGTCCACAGGAAACCATCCCAATCGGAGTCGGATCATCAGCGTAGAGATGTCCCCAACCAATACACAGGCGAGCGGTCCATCCTGGGTCCCGACGAGCGATCTATCCTGGGTCCCGACTCTGGACAGCCAGTACTTCATCCATGGCCATCGGACATATGTCCCCCCCTCCACAAGGGAGGTGGGGGACAGATCACAACACTTACTTTCACGCCATGTCCGGTCCAGTTCTATTGCATCTCAGGAAAACAACCCTTGCAGTTTACTGCTCCATAGTCCCAGTTCTGACAATTCAACTGGTGCCCTGTGAGTTCGGTAGCAAAAAAATCTAATGAGATACTCAAATTTTTTTGCATAAGATTCAGAAAAACACTTGAATGCTATCAGAGAGGTGATCTTTGACTATGTTTTTTCAAGAAGTAGAGGACACCGGTTCTCCGGAATATACAAATGAAGACTATTGAAGGGAGAAGTCCGGCGCCATGTTCCTTAGCTTTCTGGAAATGTTGCCCCCAAAACAGTGTAGTTGAATATCACTGTATCAAAGTATCACATGTGTTGCTGGTTTATTGTCTTCCAGGCTGTCGCTGCCTGACCACGGAGTTCTGTAGCTGTGTTTGTGGTCTGGGGTACACGAGTATACCACTAAGCAAAGGGAAAAAAACAACATTAACTTGCATGACTCAGCTGGGTCAATTGTTTCTGTCAGTCATTGGAACTCTGCCTCGTCTCTTTCTCCCTTCCTCTTCCCGTACTGAGGTTACTTGAATTCTCAAGTCCATTTATTTGTCTAGTTTGGGTGACCCTGCTGCCTGAGGAAATCAGTGAGGACCTGCAGAGGCACGACAGAATGTTAACGAATCCACTTAAACTCCAATGAATCAGAGTTCAAACTGCAGTCACACATGTCGCCACACGACAGTAGACCTCAGCAAAGTGGCACAAGAGCTTAAGCCAGAATCAGCGATTACATCTGCGTTGGGTTTTTCTGTGGCTCTTTGGTGGATTTTGTGCCGCGCTGTTTCAAAAGCCAGACACGCATCAAAAAGGAATGCTAAGGAGAACAACAAGAATAAGAATGCATTAGTGGTTTGTTGAAGGAAACAGGCTCACATTAAAACCAGCCAGACTTCGATGGCACTTGTTATCAACATTTTATGAGTGTTTTGCAGAGGTTACCTTCTGCAGTGTCAAAAAAGGGAGATGCACACATGCAACGTGACTCACCCTCACGTTACACTTTAGTCATTTAAAGGCCTACTGAAACCCACTACTACCCACCACGCAGTCTGATAGTTTATATATCAATGATGAAATATTAACATCGCAACACATGCCAATACGGCCTTTTTAGTTTACTAAATTGCAATTGTAAATTTCCCGTGAGTTTCTTGTTGAAATGTAAGGAAATATTGGCGCTGCACAAAATACAGCTAAAAGTTGTCTTTGTTCATGGCTTAATTACACAGTATTTTGGACATCTGTGTTGCTGAATCTTTTGAAATGTGATAGTTTAAAAATGGAGACTATAAAGAACAATGCTGTTGGTGGAAAGCGGTGGATTGCAGCTGTTTTAAGCACCGAGACACAGCCGGTGTTTCTTTGTTTGTTGTGAAGCTTTAACACAGAGCGGTCAAGCGAACATGTTTTCTCTACGTCAACCAGCATGTTTTTGGATGGGGAAATTGTGATATATATCTTACCGGAGACATCAATTGATTATTTGTCGTCCTGCAGCAGCTGTCATGTCAAAAAAGGCAGTTGTGAGCTTGGCTCCTCGGCTTCTCTCTGAGACACTGGCGTGTTCACCGCAGCCATCCGACCTCGAGGTATGACTTTACAATCTTTAAAATCTCACTAAAACACTATCAAAACAATAAGCAGATAAGGGATCGTCCAGAATTATCCTAGTAAATGTGTCTAAAAACATCTGAATCGCTCACAATGCAATCGACTTTTTTTTTTAACTTTATTTATTTTATTTTTTTTTTCTAGTCCTTTGCTATCAATATCCTCAGCCACAAATCTTCCATCCTCTCTCAAATTAATGGGGAAATTGTCGTTTTCTCGGTCCGAATAGCTCTTTTTGTTGGGGGCTGCCATTATAAACAATGTGAGGATGTGAGGAGCCCTCACACCGGTGACGCCACATCGTCTGCGATTTCTGGTACAGGCAAGGCTTTTTTTATTAGCGACCAAAAGTTGCGAACTTTATGGTCCATGTTCTCTACTAAATCCTTTCAGCAAAAATATGGCAATATCGCGAAATGATCAAGTATGACACATAGAAATGACCTGCTATCCCCGTTTAAATAAGAAAATCTCATTTCAGTAGGCCTTTCAAGATTTATTGATAATGACTTTAGTGGATTTATTACACTTGTATGACTCTACAGTTGGGCTTCACGGGGGCAGAGGGGTTAGTGCGTCTGCCTCACAATACGAAGTTCCTGCAGACCTGGGTTCAAATCCAGATCTTTCTGTGTGGAGTTTGCATGTTCTCCCCGTGAATGCGTGGGTTCCCTCCGGGTACTCCGGCTTCCTCCCACTTCCAAAGACATGCACCTGGGGATAGGTTGATTGGCAACACTAAATTGGCCCTAGTGTGTGAATGTGAGTGTGAATGTTGTCTGTCTATCTGTGTTAGCCCTGCGATGAGGTGGCGACTTGTCCAGGGTGTACCCTGCCTTCCGCCCGATTGTAGCTGAGATAGGCGCCATCGCCCCCCGCAACCCCAAAAGGGAATAAGCGGTAGAAATGGATGGATGGACTCTACAGTTCATGATCGTTAAGTCTGGTTAGGCAAGTAAGGCAAAGTCTCACTTGTCATCATAAAAAAGGGATAGGCATTTTTCAGAGGTCTCAAGAAGGTAACAAAACATGTGTGTACGTGTGTCTGTGTGTGTGTGTGCGTGCGTGCGTGCGTGCGTGCGTGCGCGTGTGTGTGTGTGTGTGTGTGTGTGTGTGTGTGTGCGTGTGCGTGTGCGTGTGTGTGTGTGTGTGTGTGTGTGTGTGTGTGTGTAAGGGGGATGCTGGCTGCCATCACATCCCCTCAAATAGGTGCTTCATTGTTTCAAGAAAATTGTTTGCACATAATGTGTGATCCTCCTAACTACCAATCAACACCTGGTGAAATCCTCCACTTTGGAGTAATCATTTGTGTACAGTAGGTGTCTACAGTGTCTAGATTCTAGACACCAACCTTTTTGAAACCAAGAGCTACTTCTTGGGTACTGATACAAAGGGCTACCAGTTTGATGCCAGAAATAGCCAATTTGCTCAATTTACCTTTAATAAATAAATATATATATATATATATATATATATATATATATATATATAAATGTGTATTTCTTTCTGTCATTCCATCCTACATTTTTTTCCTTTTACAGAAGGTTTTTTGTGGAGAATAAATAATAAAAGTAAAAAAAAAACACTTAATTGAATGGTTTAAATGAAGATAAAACAGGAAAAAAAAAGAAAATTTAATTTTGAAACATAGTTTATCTTCAATTTCGACTCTTTGATATTCAAAATTCAACCAAAAAAAGGAATAGAAAAACTAGTTAATTCGAATCTTTTTAAAAAAATAAAAAAAATAATTTATGGAACATCATTAATCATTTTTCCTGATTAAGATTAATTTTAGAATTTTGATGACATGTTTTAAATAGATTAAAATCCAATCTGCACTTTGTTAGAATATATAAAAAATTGGACCAAGCTATATTTCTAACAAAGACAAATCATTTTTTCTTCTAGATTTTCCAGAACAAAAAATGTAAAAGAAATTCAAAAGACTTAGAGATAACATTTAAATTTGTTTCTAAAGATTTTCTATATTTGCGAGAATTTTTTTAAAAATTTTAATCATAATAAGTTTGAAGAGATATTTCATAAAGATTCTTCGTCGAAAAAACAGAAGCTAAAATGAAGAATTAAATTAAAATGTATTTATTATTCTTTACCATAAAACAAATAAATTTACTTGAACATTGATTAAATTGTAGGGAAAGAAGAGAAAGGAATTTAAAAGCTAAAAAGATATATGTGTTTAAAAATTTTACAATAATTTTTAAGGTTGTATTTTTTCTCTAAAAGTGTCTTTCTGAAAGTTATAAGAAGCAAAGTAAAACAATAAATGAATTTATTTAAACAAGTGAAAATCAAGTCTTTAAAATATTTTCTTAGATTTTCACATTCTATTTGAGTTTTGTCTCTCTTAGAATTAAAAATGTGGAGCAAAGCGAGACCAAGCTTGCTAGTAAATAAATAACATTTAAAAAATAGAGGCAGCTCACTGGTAAGTGCTGCTATTTGAGCTATTTTTAGAACAGGCCAGCGGGCGACTCATCTGGTCCTTACGGGCTACCTGGTCTAGAATCTAACGAGCGCGCATGAGTGGCTTCTACAGAGTACCATGCCATATAGCTTCTCTCACAATTACTACTGCATGACACTCAAAGATTATTATGAACTATTATTAAGGCGTTACAGCACCATGGCACTGAAGATAAACTAAAATCATCCAGTGTGGTTTATTTCTACTCTTCCCAGGGATTTGTCTTCCCACACTGTCCATTTCAGTGCAAGTCGGCATCCTTAAATGATGATTGTGTAATTCATGATAAAATATACATTGGCATAAGCTGCCAAGAGGAGGGACATGAAAAGTTGTGTTGGCTGGCAGCGCCTGCAAGGCCCTCATTTGGAATCCACTCAATGCCGCTTTGTAGCATGTTCAAACATTATCCCGAGTAATCCGAGGGAGTGCTGAAATTGTGATGAGCCTCGTCAAACATACATGCTTTGGGACATTCTGAGACGATAACATTGGGAACTTTTCATTTTTTAAAGTTTTTGGGAAAAATTAAAAAAACAAATACAATCGGAGCAGACAGTTCTTGTTTGGATCATTTTTAGTTATTTTTAATCAGATCTGTTTGGAGAAAATGTCATGAGGCATGAATTCACATTGGAGACACAACCCGTTGTGTAACTTTGTGAGAGGTTGCACTGAATTTTTTCGAGCACACAATTCAAAGTTTCTCCTTATTTAGTGACCCTAGAGCAGGGGTCACCAACGCGGTGCCTGCGGGCACCAGGTCGCCCGTAAGGACCAGATGAGTCGCCCGCTGCCCTGTTCTAAAAATAGCTCAAATAGCAGCACTTACCAGTGAGCTACCTCTGTTTTTTTAATTGTATTTATTTACTAGCAAGCTGGTCTCGCTTTGCTCGACATTTTTAATTCTAAGAGAGACAAAACTCAAATAGAATTTGAAAATCCAAGAAAATATTTTAAAGACTTGTTCTTCACTTGTTTGAATAAATTCATTTATTTTTTTTACTTTGCTTCTTATAACTTTCAGAAAGACACTTTTAGAGAAAAAAATACAACCTTAAAACTGATTGTAGGATTTTTAAACACATGTACCTTTTTAGCTTTTAAATTCCTTTCTCTTCTTTCCAGACAATTTAAATCAATGTTCAAGTACATTTATTTGTTTATTGTAAAGAATAATAAATACATTTTAATTCAAATCTTCTGTTTAGCTTTCATTTTTTCGAAGAAGAATATTTGTGAAATATTTCTTCAAACTTATTACGATTAAAATTCAAAAAATTATTCTGGCAAATATAGAAAATCTTTGGAATCAAATTTAAATCTTATCTTTTGAATTATTTTAAAAATTTTTGTTCTGGAAAATCTAGAAGAAATAATGATTTGTCTTTGTTGGAAATATAGCTTGGTCCAATTTGTTATATATTCTAACAAAGTGCAGATTGGATTTTAACCTTAAAACAGGTCATCACAATTCTAAAATTAATCTTAATCAGGAAAAATGACTAATGATGTTCCATAAATTATTTTTTTTATTTTTTAAAAAAGATTCCAATGAGTTAGTTTTTGTCTTCTTTTTTTCGGTTGAATTTTGAATATTAAAGAGTCAAAATTGAAGATAAACTATGTTTCAAAATTAAATTGTCATATTTTTTCCTGTTTTCTCCTCTTTTAAACCGTTCAATTAAGTTTTTTTTTTTTTTATCATTTATTTTCTACAAAAAAACCTTCTGTAAAAGGAAAAAAAATGTGCGATGGAATGACAGAAAAAAACCCCATTTTTTATATATATATAGATTTATTTATTAAAGGTAAATTGAGCAAATTGGCTATTTCTGGCATCAAACTGGCCGCCCTTTGCATTAATCAGTAGCCAAGAAGTAGCTCTTGGTTTCAAAAAGGTTGGTGACCCCTGTTCTAGACTGTTGTCGGATCTCATTTTGAAAATAGCACGTATTCTGCACTCTGCGCAACCTGTCTATTTATGAGGAGCATGAGGTGGCGACTTGTCCAGGGTGTACCCCGCCTTCCGCCCGATTGTAGCTGAGATAGGCGCCAGCGCCCCCCGCAACCCCAAAAGGGAATAAATGGATGGATGGATTGGGGTTTTACAATGCATTTGACCCTGGATGTAGTGAAATTTGTCCTCTGCATTCGACCCATCCCCTTGTTCCACCTCCTGGGAAGTGAGGGGAGCAGTGAGCAGCAGCGATGGCCGCGCTCTGGAATCATTTAAGCATAACAATTAGCCAAGAGACATCTCGTATCCCCAAAAAAGTGTGAGCTGGTGCACTGGCAAACAGAGCTACCGATTTAGGTCTACGAGTTTGGAACCAAAACAACCCTAGTCGAGTAAATAGACGAGCAACATCTGCTTGGTTTGGAAAAGAGCAGCAACATGTTAGCTCGCAGGTGCAAATTTTTTTTTTTCACTTGAGCGCACACCAATTAAGTTGTTAAAATGAGATCTTGGGGGGGTCTCAAGTTTTCCGCACTGTTTTGTTTATTCCCACGGCCATGTGTGTATGCTTGACAGCTGAGAGGGGAAGCTGCAAGAGAGCAGAGATGGTAGAAAAAAAACGCTGGCTGGTAGTGCCCTCGGCCACTCGGCATAGATAATACATTGTTGACACTGAAGCCGAGGCTTTTTTTTTTTTTTTTTTTTTTTTTTCAGCAACAACCTGCTGCATTTTTTTTGACAAATGTATATTCAATTAGACCCGAAGGCTGTAGTGACTGCTTGGCAACATGCTGTGTCACTCAGCGCATGCAAATAACTTTGACATTTTTTGGCCCTGAAACCTTTTATTGACACAGAATAAACTTGTCATGTCTCCAACTAACATAGAGCTGGAGATATGAGATGATTTTCAATGATATTCTCCCCTCTTGGGAATATTAGTCAAGATTTGAATGAACAAACTGCTGTCCTTCTCAGCGGTTCTTACTTGGTCCTAAGAAAAAAAAAAACGTACCAAACGGCTGTTAATTATTCGATACAATTCCCGGAAACGGAGACATTCTGTCTTTTCGTGTCTACTCTCAAACCCAAGACCAGTGAAGTTGGCACATTGTGTAATTAGTAAATAAAATCAGATCACAATGATTTGCAAATCCTATTCAACTTATATTCAATTAAATAGAGCAGTGGTTCTCAATCCAATCAGAATAAAGCATTTTTGGTTGAAAAAAAGAGATGAAGAAGTAAAATACAGCACTATGTCATCAGTTTCTGATTTATTAAATTGTATAACAGTGCAAAATATTGCTCATTTGTAGTGGTCTTTCTTGAACTATTTGGAAAAAAAGATATAAAAATAACTAAAAACGTGTTGAAAAATAAACAAGTGATTCAATTAGAAATAAAGATTTCTAGACATAGAAGTAATCATCAACTTAAAAGTCCCCTCTTTGGGAATTGTAATAGAGATCCATCTGGATTGATCAACTGAATTCTAAACATCCATCCATCCATTTTCTACCGCTTATTCCCTTTGGCGTCGCGGGGGGGCGCTGGTGGCTATCTCAGCTGCATTCGGGCGGAAGGCGGAGTACACCCTGGACAAGTCGCCACCTCATCGCAGGGCCAACACAGATAGACAGACAACATTCACACACTAGGGTCAATTTAGTGTTGCCAATCAACCTATCCCCAGGTGCATGTCTTTGGAAGTGGGAGGAAGCCGGAGTACCCGGAGGGAACCCACGCATTCACGGGGAGGACATGCACATTGATGGCGGACTCTGCAATGAAATACCCTAACCACGACTCATCAGGAGCAAGGGTGAAGTGTCTTGCCCAAGGACACAATTAACGTGACTAGGATGGCGGAAGCTAGGGATCAAACCAGGAACTCTCAAGTTGCTGGCACGTCCGCCCTACCAACTGAGCCACGGCGTTAAAAAAAAAAATCTGCAACGTGGCGACCCTGCAATAGTTGGCGAGGCACGACTGCATTGCTAACCATATTTGCACTGCCCTAAAGTTTAGGGCATGGATGTAAACGCACGGCCCACGGGCCAGATCAGGCCCGCGAACAGGTTTTATCCGGCCCACCAAATGAGTTTACTATGCATAAAAATGAGTCAAAATTTTTGAATGAAAGAAACTACTGTTCTAAATGTGTCCACTAGATGTCGCAATAGCAATTATTTGTATCTTTGTAGATGATGCTACATATGTAACAAATAAATAAATAAACCACATGATGTTAGTGCACCAGTCGAGGAAAATGAGAAAACTATATAAATAACATCCTGTAATTTGATTTTTGTATATATATTTTTTTTTTATCTTGAGAGATTGACAATTAACATTAACGAGTTGACTGATGAAAATTATCACACAATTTATTCAGAAAGAATAAATAACAATGTGGAGGTCTTGCAACTCTGGGTTCTTTGGACCACCCAGAGGAGACATGACAGGCTCAACGGTTTTGTGATTTGGTTTGTTTTTCAATAAACGTATTATTCGGCTTTTCAGCCTCTCGTGACTGTCTCGTTCCTCAGGTTGCTTTTTCGCCATCTGCTCTCATCTCCGTCTCTGTCTCGCTCTCGCTTGTGCTAGTGCTCTCTCTCGACCATCAACTCCAACTTCTTCAACCCCTTCCTTACCGGCTGCTGCGATGTTATAGAGTGACAGGTGATCAGATAAACGCGCCCAGGTGGGACATCTACGCACCTGTCGCCAATCTCGGAGGCGACCCCGGCACATCCCGCCTCGCTGCAGGTCCGCAGGCCACGCCCCCTCACAAACAACAAACAAAGATAGAATACTATGAGCTGCAACATCTATCCATTTTCTACCGCTTACTCCCTTCCTGGTTGCGGCGGATGCTGGAGCATGTAAGTGTAAAAAAACAAAAAAAACCCCAACAACATTATGATGTCTAAATTTTTTCGAATGTGCTTGTTCTATTTTAAACAAAGAAAACAATCTGAACAATCTGTGCCGTGATTTTACTCCCACTTCGAAGTAGATTTTTCTCCATGTGGCTCCCTATCTAAAATGAGTTTGACACCCCTGGTTTAGGTTATGGAATAGACTTTATTTACAAACCCCGTTTCCATATGAGTTGGAAAATTGTGTTAGATGTAAATATAAACGGAATACAATGATTTGCAAATCATTTTCAACCCATACTCAGTTGAATGCACTACAAAGACATACATATTTGATGCTCAAACTCATAAACTTTATTTTTTTTAGCAAATAATAATTAACTTAGAATTTCATGGCTGCAACACGTGCCAAAGTAGTTGGGAAAGGGCATGTTCACCACTGTGTTACATCACCTTTTCTTTTAACAACACTCAATAAACGTTTGGGAACTGAGGAAACTAATTGTTTGAGCTTTGAAAGTGGAATTCTTTCTCATTCTTGTTTTATGTAGAGCTTTAGTCGTTCAACAGTCCAGGGTCTTGTTGTCGTATTTTACGCTTCATAATGCGCCACACATTTTCCATGGGAGACAGGTCTGGACTGCAGGCGGGCCAGGAAAGTACCCGCACTCTTTTACTACAAAACCACACTTTTGTAACACGTGGCTTGGCGTTGTCTTGCTGAAATAAGCAGGGGCATCCAGGATAACATTGTTTGGATGACAACATATGTTACTCCAAAACCTGTATGGACCATTCAGCATTAATTGTGCCTTCACAGATGTGTAAGTTACCCATGCCTTGGGCACTAATACACCCCCATACCATCACAGATGCTGGCTTTTGAACTTGGCGCCTATAACAATCCGGATGGTTATTTTCCTCTTTGTTCCGGAGGACACCACGTCCACAATTTCCAAATATAATTTGAAATTTGGACTCGTCAGACGACAGAACACTTTTCCACTTTGCATCAGTCCATCTTAGATGAGTTCGGGCCCAACCAAACCGGCGGCGTTCCTTGGTGTTGTTGATAAATGGGTTTTGCTTGGCATAGCAGATTTTTAACTTGCACTTACAGATGTAGCAACCAACTGTAGTTACTGACAGTGGTTTTATGAAGTGTTCCTGAGCCCATGTGGTGATATCCTTTACACACTGATGTCAGTTTTTGATGCAGTACCGCCTGAGGGATCACAGGTCCGTAATATCATTGCTTACGTGCAGTGATTTCTCCAGATTCTCTGAACCTTTTGATGGTATTACTGACCGTAGATGGTAAAATCCCTAAATTCCTTGCAATAGCTCATTGAGAAATGTTGTTCTAAAACTGTTCGACAATTTGCTTACTAATTGGTGACTCTCGCTCCATCCTTGTTTGTGAATTACTTAGCATTTCATGGAAGCTGCTTTTATACCCAATCATGGCACCCACCTGTTCCCAATTAGCCTGCACACCTGTAGGATGTTCCAAATAAGTGTTTGATGAGCATTTCTCAACTTTATCAGTATTTATTGCCACCTTTCCCAACTTCTTTGTCACATGTTGCTGGCATCAAATTCTAAAGTTAATGATTATTTGCACAAAAAATTTTTTTTATCAGTTTGAACTTAAAATATGTTGTCTTTGTAGCATATTCAACTGAATATGGGTTGAAAATTATTTGCAAATCATAGTATTTCATTTATATTTATATCTAACACAATTTCCCAACTCATATGGAAACAGGGTTTGTATTTCACATTGGGGATATTTTGAAGTTGCAGTGCAGATATACAAAGTACACAAAAATTAGGTAAAAAACAAAACAAAAAGGAACAATAAAAAAACTCAAAGGACATATAATACATAAAAAAGTCACTTCTGAAGTGCAATTTCTACATACAGCTACAAAGATAAAACAACACAAAACCACAAATGTTCAAGTCAGAGAAGCTATGATGTGATAAACGAATCAGCGTCCCCCACATCCACCCCTATGATGTTCATCGTTCTCTCATCAACCACTTTTAATTGGCCGTCGGACCGAGCTGAAAAACAACGAGGCATCGATCTCCCTAAACATAATCACCTCATCCAGTCGTCGGATGGCTGCTGTCACTGTGGGCCACCGAGAGAAAAATGACCAGTCAATGGCCCCATCGATGCCCTTCACCTCCCCTCAGTAAAGTCTGGAGTGTACTGCCACCCACTCCATCTTAGCAGGTTGGTTTAACCCCTTTAGCTGCCTCATGGGCTCAGAGGACAGCATCCATCACAACCCACACTGGCGTGGTGACACCACACAGAGCGTAAAAGCTACTGCCGCTGAGCACCTGAGTGGGAAAACACTTGAAATGAAACACCCCAACATGTCAAATAGACAAAGCAAACCGCACATAAACACATTCAGGTGCTTATCACGGAACCTGGAGGTGCCTGGCCCTCGGTTTTGAGTGACACCGTTGCAAAGATGAGTTTTTTATTTTTTTTACCTGTTCTGTTCGGCAGCCATGTGTACAGACTTGCTGTTGTACTCACTTGCTGTGAGTCTAAACCAGGGGTGTCAAACTAATTTTAGATCAGGGGCCACATGGAGAAAAATATACTTCCAAGTGGGACGGACTGGTAAAATCACAGCATGATAACTTAAAAATAAAGACAACTTCAGATTGTTTTCTTTGTTTGAAAATAAAACCAGCTCATACTGGAATTGCACAATTCATATTGTTATTGTTGTTGTTTTTTTACGCATACATGTTGCGGTCACCGTATTTCCTTGAATTCCGCCGGGACGCTTATTAATTTAAAACCTCTTCTCACTCCTGTGCTTACCAAAGGCATGCGGTAAAAGTAAGCATATGCTAATTATTTTAAAAACTCTTCTCACTACGGCACTTACCAAAGGTATGCAGTAAAAAATTTGAGTGTGATGTAAGCTTGGACCTTAAATCCTCCTGAATAGTTCTTAATCTTCTTACCTTTGTGCGATTCAAGCACCGGTATTGAAATCAGCCTCCTCCATTTTGAAAATGATGACAGGAGAAGTGTCACTAGTGACGGTAATACTAAGCATGCGCTAATTATTTTGGGAAGCGAGTTTGACCCGGCAGTAATTCACGGCAGGCGCATACTATATACCCTGCGGCAATTCAAAGAAATACGGTAATAGTGTTCTATCTTTATGTGTTGTTGTTTATATTTTCTGAATAAATTATGTGATAATGTTCATCAATCAACCCATTGGTGTTAAAAAATATATCAAAATCAAATTACAGGATGTTATTTATGTAGTTTGATCATTCTCCTCGACTGATGTACTAACGTAGTAAATGATAAATGGATTATACTTGAATAGCCCTTTTCTACCTTCAAAGTATTCAAAGCACTTTGACACCATTTCCACATTCACCCATTCACACACACACACACACACACACACACACACACACATTCACAAACTGATGGCGGGAGCTGCCATGCAAGGCACTAACCACTACCCATTGGGAGCAAGGGTGAAGTGTCTTGCTCAAGGACACAACGAACGTGACGAGGTTGGTAGAATGTGGGGATCGAACCAGGAACCCTCAGGTTGCTGGCACGGCCACTCTCCCAAATGCACCACACCTTCCCCATTATATGGTTTATTTTGTACGTATGTAGCATCATCTACAAAGATACAAATAATTGCTATTGCAACATTCTGTGGACATATTTAGAACTGCCATCCATCCATCCATCTTCTTCCGCTTATCCGAGGTTGGGTCGCGGGGGCAACAGCCTAAGCAGGGAAACCCAGACTTCCCTTTCCCCAGCCACTTCGTCTAGCTCTTCCCGGGGGATCCCGAGGCATTCCCAGGCCAGCTGGGAGACATAGTCTTCCCAACGTGCCCTGGGTCTTCCCCGTGGCCTCCTACCGATTGGACGTGCCCTAAACACCTCCCTAGGGAGGCGTTCGGGTGGCATCCTGACCAGATGCCCGAACCACCTCATCTGGCTCCTCTCGATGTGGAGGAGCAGCGGCTTTACTTTGGGTTCCTCCCGGATGGCAGAACTTCTCACCCTATCTCTAAGGGAGAGCCCCGCCACCCGGCGGAGGAAACTCATTTCGGCCGCTTGTACCCGTGATCTTATCCTTTCGGTCATGACCCAAAGCTCATGACCATAGGTGAGGGTGGAAACGTAGATTGACCGGTAAATTGAGAGCTTTGCCTTCCGGCTCAGCTCCTTCTTCACCACAACGGATCGGTACAACGCCCGCATTACTGAAGACGCCGCACCGATCCGCCTGTCGATCTCATGATCCACTCTTCCCTCACTCGTGAACAAGACTCCTAGGTACTTGAACTCCTCCATTTAGAACTGCATTTTCTTTCATTCAAAAATCCATCCATCCATTTTCTACCGCTTATTCCCTTTCGGGGTCGCGGGGGGTGCTGGCGCTTATCTCAGCTACAATCGGGCGGAAGGCAGGGTACACCCTGGACAAGTCGCCACCTCATCGCAGGGCCAACACAGATAGACAGACAACATTCACACTCACATTCACACACTAGGGCCAATTTTAGTGTTGCCAATCAACCTATCCCCAGGTGCATGTCTTTGGAAGTGGGAGGAAGCCGGAGTACCCAGAGGGAACCCACGCATTCACGGGGAGAACATGCAAACTCCACACAGAAAGATCCCGAGCCTGGATTTGAACCCAGGACTGCAGGAACTTCGTATTGTGAGGCAGACGCACTAACCCCTCTGCCACCGTGAAGCCAAAAATTTCAGGTCAATTTTTATATTTAGCAAACTCAGCCATACGTTACGACACCCCTGGTCTAAAATATGCTTCAACTTCCAGTTTCAAGTTGTACTGTAGTTCTCGTTTTCAAGCTACCGAACAGTTCACAATAAAAAGAAAACCGTAAGAAAAATAAGAAGACTCCCATGAACACCCGCCGGATTGCGTGGTCCTGCGCTTCTCAGTTTTTTTCTGTCATGACGCCATAATAGAATACTAGTAACCGTAACATGTAAGTCAATATGTCCGATAATATCGGACTGCCGTGATTATCGGCCAATAAATGCTTTAAAATGTTCGGTTTTAAAAAGTAAAATGTATGACTTTTTAAAACGCCGTTTTACGGAGTCGTACACGCATATAGGGAGAAGTACACAGCAGTTGCATCTTCCAGTCATACTTGCCAATCCTCCCGATTTTCCCGGGAGACTCCCGAATTTCAGTGTCCCTCCCGAAAATCTCCCCGGGGCAACCCTTCTCCCGAATGTCTCCCGATTTCCACCCAGACAGCAACATCGGGGGCGTGCCTTAAAGGTACTGCATTTGCGTGCCGGCCCAATCCCATAATATCTACGGCTTTTCACACACACAAGTGAATGCAAGTATACTTGGTCAATAGCCATACAGGTCACACTGAGGATGGCTGTATAAAAAACTTTAACACTGTGACAAATATGCGCCACTATCACAAAGTGGTGGTGACGAACCCCAAGATGCAGAGATGACAGGCTTGGAAAATGAAAACATGGTTTTAATGTTCAAAGAATAAGGCAAGGAAAACACAAACCAGAAACCAGGAAACATTAAACGGGGACAGGAGTCGGGATCCAGGGAATAGCTCTCAGCTTCCAAAAAAAGGCAGTCCACTGCGCACACCAAACAATGCTCCAGCACTCACTGGAGGGCAAGGCAGGTTTAAATAATGCCTCTGAGTAGTCCTCGTTGTGGTGAAGAAGGAGCTGAGCCGGAAGGCAATGCTCTCAATTTACCGGTCAATCTACGTTCCCATCCTCACCTATGGTCATGAGCTTTGGGTCATGACGGAAAGGATAAGATCACGGGTACAAGCGGCCGGAATGAGTTTCCTCCGCCGTGTGGCGGGGCTCTCCCTTAGAGATAGGGTGAGAAGCTCTGCCATCCGGGAGGAACTCAAAGTAAAGCCGCTGCTCCTCCACATCGAGAGGAGCCAGATGAGGTGGTTCGGGTATCTGGTCAGGGTGCTACCCGAACGCCTCCTTAGGGAGGTGTTTAGGACACATCCAAACGGTAGGAGGCCACGGGGAAGACCCATGACACGTTGGGAAGACTATGTTTCTCGGCTGGCCTGGGAACGCCTCGAGATCCCCCGGGAAGAGCTAGACAAAGTGGCCGGGGAGAGGGAAGTCTGGGCTTCCCTGCTTAGGCTGCTGCCCCCGCGACCAGACCTCGGATAAGCGGAAGAAGATGGATGGATGGATGGATTAGTCCTCAGGCAGCAGGTGAGCGGGTAAACACTAATCAAAGGCAGGTGGAAATAATAAGTAACCAGGGTAACTAAAACAAACAAGGGTGCACAAAAAACAGGAACCGAAAGAGTCTTAGACTGAAAATAAAAAACATAATCCAGACCACAGATCATGACAGCCACACTGTGAACCCACACCAAACAAGAATGACAAACACATTTCGGGAGAACATCCGCACCATAACACAACATAAACACAACGGAACAAAAACCCAGAAACCCTTGCAGCACTAACTCTTCCGGGACGCTACAATATACACACCCCTCTACACCCCCCCCCCCCCCCCCCCGCCCCCCAGCCCCGCCCACCTCAACTTCCTCATGCTCTCTCAGGGAGATAATGTCCAAACATTCCAAGCTGCTGTTTTGAGGCATGTTAAAAAAAAAATGCAATTTGTAACTTCAATAATAAATATGGCAGTGACATGTTGGCATTTTTTTCCATAACTTGAGTTGACTTATTTTGGAAAACCTTCTTACATTGTTTAATGCAACGAGCAGGGCATCACAACAAAATTAGGGATACTAATGTGTTAATTGCACAACTGTATATATTGGTATCGGTTGATATCGGCATCGGTAATTAAGAGATGGACAATATCGGAATATGGGATATCGCCCAAAAACTCATGATTGGACATCTCTACATATTAGGGCTGTGAATCTTTGGGTGTCCCACGATTCGATTCAATATCGATTCTTGGGGTCACGATTCGATAATATATCAATTTTTTTCCATTCGATTCCATTCTCCATTCAAAAACGATATTTTTCCCATTCAAAACGTTTCTGTATTCATTCAATACATAGGATCTCAGCAGGATCTACCCCAGTCTGCTGACATGCTAGCAGAGTTGTAGATTAAAAAAAAAAAAGCTTTTATAATTGTAAAGGACAATGTTTTATCAACTGATTGCAATAATGTAAATTTGTTTTAACTATTAAACGAACCAAAAATATGACTTATTTTATCTTTGTGAAAATATTGGACACAGTGTGTTGTCAAGCTTATGAGATGCGATGCAAGTGTAAGCCACTGTGATACTATTGTTCTTTTTTATTATTTTTATAAATGTCTAATGATGATGTCAATGAGGGATTTTTAATCACTGCTATGCTGAAATTATAATTAATATTGATACTGTTGTTGATAATATTCATTTTTGTTTCACTACTTTTGGTTTGTTCTGTGTCGTGTTTGTGTCTCCTCTCAATTGCTCTGTTTATTGCAGTTCTGAGTGTTGCTGGGTCAGGTTTGGTTTTGGAATTGGATTGCATTGTTATGGTATTGCTGTGTAGTGGTTTGTTGGATTGACTAAAAAAATAAAAAATAAAATCGATTTTTTAAAAATGAGAATCGATTCTGAATCGCACAACGTAAAAGATTCGATTTGTATTCGAATCGATTTTTTCCCACTCCCCTACTACATACAGTATAATTGTAAAAAACAACAACAACGTTATGATTTGTACATTTTCAGAATGTGCTTGTTCTATGTTTAAACAATAAAAAAACTATCTGAAGGTGTCTTTATTTTTAAGTTATCGGGCCGTGATTTTACCAGTCCGGCCCACTTGGGAGTAGATTTTTATCCATGTGGCCCCCCATCTAAAATAAGTATGACACCCCGGGTTTAGAGCATGTTTGAAGTTTTGAGACTGATTCTCCAAGCTTTTGTATGTATTTATTTTAAAGCCTGCTTCCATCTCCAATTTGTACTACATGGAACTTACTGGATATGTTGTAGCTGCTCAGATGTATTTATTTATTTTTTTAAATTTTTTTTTATTCCACCCGGTGGTATAGCTCGGTTGGTAGAGCGGCCATGCCAGCAACTTGAGGGTTGCAGGTTCGATCCCCACACTGCTGTTGTGTCCTTGGGCAAGACACTTTACCCACCTGCTCCCAGTGGCACCCACACTGGTTCATATGTAACTTAGATTTTGGGTTTCACTATGTAAAGTGCTTTGAGTCACTAGAGAAAAAGTGCTATATAAATATAATTCACTTCACTTCCCCCATGCAACAAATAACTAAAGTTTGATCGAGATATCGGACATTTCAACCAACAAGAAGTGTGGTATGACTTTGATGAACATTTGCAGGTCAGGATGTGTTACAAACAACAAAAAAGGGCGAATGTAATGTGGATATAATTGATGAGGGACTAAGGGATGTGTTCTGTTGTCTTGTCAAATGTTTGTTGATTACGCGCGGGTGTTACTAATCAGCATAGCTTGTGAAGGTCGCTCAGAGGGTTTCGCAGTGGCTGCCATGCGCTGCAAACCCGTCTCTCCGCTTATACTGGAAAGCGAGTGCAGGTCGCGAGGTCGCCCAGTAAAATATTCAACAAGCCAACACAGTGAGGTTTGGGGCTCGAACACACTCAGGGGATATTTTTACTGCTACTTTTAGAGTGTGTTGTTTCTCATCCCTAACAAGTGTTGAGAGAGGTGCATTAATAGTGCATGACTGAGCGGCCCACCAGGAGAGCAAATGTTTACCTCTTAATCCAGGACTGAGCGGCCTTTGGTGTGACCACAGCAGATGCCGCCGAAAATGAAGGATGGATGCTCACCAAATTTATTTGAGCCGCTGGAAAGACCTTGTCTGTAATTCATTGCAAACATTTCAGCTATTCCAGGAAAAGAAAAACAAGGTATTGTCGATGGGATTAATGGCTCTTTTCACTACAAGACTGTTCCATTTTAGAAATTGAAGTGAAAAAGAGCTGGCAAAATATAAAGACTAGATTTTACGGAAAAAAGTACTAAAAACTGCAGAAGTTATTTTAAAGGCCTACTGAAATGAGATTTTCTTATTTTAAACGGGGATAGCAGGTTCATTCTATGTGTCATACTTGATCTTTTCGAGATATTGCCATATTTTTGCTGAAAGGATTTAGTAGAGAACATCGATGATAAAGTTCGCAACTTTTGGTCGCTAATAAAAAAGCCTTGCCTGTACCGGAAGTCGCAGACGATGACGTCACCCGTCCTCACATTGTTTATAATGGGAGCCTCCAACAAAAAGAGCTATTCGGACCGAGAAAACGACAATTTCCCCATTAATTTGAGCGAGGATGAAAGATTCGTGGCTGAGGATATTGATAGCGAAGGACTAGAAAAAAAAAAAAAATAGTAAAGTTAAAAAAAAAAGCCGATTGCATTGTGAGCGATTCAGATGTTTTTAGAAACATTTACTAGGATGGTTCTGAAAGATCCCTTATCTGCTTATTGTTTTAATAGTGTTTTAGTGAGATTTTAAAGACATACCTCAAGGTCGGATGGCTGCGGTGAACACGCAGTGTCTCAGAGAGAAGCTGAGGAGCCAAGTTCACGGCTGCCTTTTTTGACATGACAGCTGCTGCAGGACGACAAATAATCAATTGATGTCTCCGGTAAGATATATATCACAATTTCCCCATCCAAAAACATGCTGGTTGACGTAGAGAAAACATGTTCGCTTGACCGCTCTGTGTTAAAGCTTCACAACAAACAAAGAAACACCGGCTGTGTCTCGGTGCTAAAGACAGCTGCAATCCACCGCTTTTCACCTACAGCATTTTTTTTTTATAGTCTCCATTATTAAATGAACAAATTGCAAAAGATTCAGCAACATAGATGTCCAAAATACTGTGTAATTATGCGATGAACAAAGACGACTTTTAGCCGTGTTTGGTGCAGCGCTAATATTTTCTTACAGTCCGTGACGTCACGGGTACGCGTCATCATTCCGCGACGTTTTCAACAAGAAACTCGCAGGAAATTTAAAATTGCAATTTAGTAAACTAAACCGGCCGTATTGGCATGTGTTGCAATGTTAATATTTCATCACTGATATATAAACTATCAGACTGCGTGGTCGGTAGTAGTGGGTTTCAGTAGGCCTTTAAATTCACTTGATAAAACATTCTAAATAAAAATGTGTCTATCTAGAAATAAACAGGACTTTTAGGCTGGAAATAAGATTTTTATTTAAAAAAAATATATATATATTTAACTTGCAATCCTTGATGTGAAAATCTTTTCAGAAGTACAGTAAAGGCCAAAAGTTTGGACACACCTTCTCCCCATTCCATTCTTTATTTTCATGATTATTTACATTGTCGATTGTCTCTGAAAGTAAGTATGAATGAACACTTGTGCCGTCAATAAAAAAAAAAGGTGAACATACTGCAATAAAAGAGCTGACAAAATATGAAATATAAAGACTAGATTTTCAAAAAAAACAACTAAAAACTACAGAAATTATTTGAATTTTACTTGATTAAACATTCTAAATAAAAATGTGTCTGTAGAAACTAGCAGGATTTTTAGGATATAAATAAGTATTTTATTAACAATAAAGAAAAGATTTAAGTTGCAATCCTTGATGTAACAATCATTTCAAAAGTACAGTACAGCAGTGGTCCTTAAAAACCGGGCCGCAGCCCGGTACCGGGCGGCAGAAGAATTTTTTATTCATTTTTATTATTAAAAAAAAAAAAAAAAAAAATTAATTAAATCAACATAAAAAACACAATATACACTTACAATTAGTGCACCAACCACAAAATCCTCCCTTTTTCATGACAAAAACATCCCTTTTTCATGACAAAGAAAAAAAAATAAAAATAAAAAAAGCCCAGAAAAGGGTGGAGTGCCATCTCCGGGTTGGGGAGGAGACCCTGCCCCAAGTGGAGGAGTTCAAGTACCTAGGAGTCTTGTTCATGAGTGGGGGAAGAGTGGATCGTGAGGCGTCTTCAGTAATGCGGACGTTGTACCGATCTGTTATGGTGAAGAAGGAGCTGAGCCGGAAGGCAAAGCTCTCAATTTACCGGTCGATCTACATTCCCATCCTCACTTCTTGTCATAAGCTTTGGGTCATGACCCAGATCACGGGTACAAGCGGCCGAAATGAGTTCCCTCTGCCTGGGTAGCGGGGCTCTCCCTTAGAGATAGGGTGAGAAACTCTGCCTTCCGGGAGGGACTCAAAGTAAAGCCGCTGCTCCTCCACATCGAGAGGAGCCAGATGAGGTGGCTCGGGCATCTGGTCAGGATGCCACCCGAACGCCTCCCTAGGGAGGTGTTTAGGGCACGTCCAACCGGTAGGAGGCCACGGGGAAGACCCAGGACACGTTGGGAAGACTATGTCTCCCGGCTGGCCTGGGAACGCCTCGGGATCCCCCGGGAAGAGCTAGACGAAGTGGCTGGGGAGACGGAAGTCTGGGCTTCCCTGCTTAGGCTGCTGCCCCCGCGACCCGACCTCGGATAAGCGGAAGAAAATGGATGAATGGATGGATGGATGGAGTTTGAACATCAAATATGTTGTCTTTGTAGTGCATTCAATTGAATATGGGTGTAAAATGATTTGCAAATCATTGTATTCCGTTTATATTTACACTAACACAATTTCCCAACTCATATGGAAACGGGGTTTGTACAATTTTAAATGTGGCAAATAATTTACAGTGTGCAAACTGGAGTGTGGCACCAAAAAAAGACTCCTGAAGGGCAACCTATATGACGTATTTGTTTTTAAATGACACATTTAAATGGAAGAAAACCTTGCAAAAGCCCAGGGGCCCTCCTGAGCTTGGGGCCCCAATACCCCCTCCCCTTTCCCCCAATATTCTGGTATTTTTCACCTTCTTCTCTCCCCCGTCCTGGGATGTCTCCCACTTTAATTGTCGGGACTCAGGTGTCTGTTGCCGTGCCTGTCAAGAAAAGATAAAGAGTTTTTCCCGGGGCACAGGGAAAGAGGAGTGGAGTGATGGAGGGTCTCTCTCCTGCAGCTCCGCTGGCTGCATTAGCCCGTCGCTTTATAATTGTGTGATGGGGGCACTTCCAGAGCCTCCCTCATTACTCACTGGCACGGCCGCCGCCTGGCAGGCAGACACGCCTCGTCCTCTAGCGTTCTCTTTTACCGTCTTCCTTATTCCAGGATGTCCCCCGACGCCATCAGCCCCGCCGCCCCTTCCCCTGAGCCATCCTCCTTATTGTTATTTTGACCCACTAGCTCCAGCTGAACATGTCGCCTTTTCTTTTCAAAGTCTTTTTTCGACATCCTCCTTTGTCAGCCGCAGAGCTATTGTGCTGCCTTCAGACTAAATGATGTCACATATAGCTGGGAGTTAATGTTTTATTGCGGTGCAGCCATGATGGGAGCTCAGAGGTCTCAGCCATTCAAGTGTTATGACTCACAGAATGCTGCAAATAATTCAGGACCAAACCGCACCCGCTGGACGCTTTATTAGGCACACATTCACAGTCCCATGACATCAAATACAAGATACAATATATTGCCAAAAGTGATTGGCCACCCATCCAAATGATCAGAATCAGGTGTCCTGATCACTTAGCTGACCACAGGTGTATAAAATCAAGCACTTAGGCATGGAGACTGTTTCTACAAACATGTGTGAAAGGATGGGCCGCTCTCAGGAGCTCAGTGATTTCCGGCGTGGAACTGTCATAGGATGCCAGTCGTGAAATTTCCTCGCTCCTACATATTCCAAAGTCAACTGTCGGCCTTATTATAAGAAAATGGAAGAGTTGGGGAACAACAGCAACTCAGCCACCAAGTGGTAGGCCACGTAAACTGACAAGAGAGGGGTCATTGGATGCCGAAGCGCATAGTGCAGAGAGGTCGCCGACTTTCTGCACAGTCAGTTGCTACAGAACTCCAAACTTCATGTGGCCTTCCAATTAGCCCACGTACAGTATGCAGAGAGCTTCATGGAATGGGTTTCCATGGCTGACAGCTGCATCTAAGCCATACATGACCGAGTCCAATGCAAAGCGTCGGATGCAGTTGTGTAAAGCACCTCACCACTGGACTCTCACGCACCGGAGACGCTTTCTCTGGAGTGATGAGTCATGCTTTTCCGTCCGACAATCTGCAGGACAGGTCTGGGTTTGGAGGTTGCCAGGGGAACGGTACATTTCGGACTGCATTATGCCGAGTGTGAAATTTGGTGGAGAAATAATTATGGTGTGGGGTTGTTTTTCAGGAGTTCCAGTGAAAGGAACATTGAATGCTCCAGGATTCCAAAACATTTTGGACGATTCAATGCTCTCTAACTTGTTCGAACAGTTTGCAGCGGGCCCCTCCCTCTTCCAACATGACTGTGCACCAGTCCACAAAGCAAAGTCCATAAAGACATTTATGACAGAGTCTGGTGTGGATGAACTTGACTGGCCTGCACAGAGTCCTGACCTGAACACCTTTGGTATGAATTAGAGCCAGGCCTTCTCGATTAACATCAGTGTGTGAACTCACCAATGCGCTTAAGAAAGAATGGTGGAAAATTCCTATAACCACACTCCGCTACCTTGTGGAAAGCCTTCCCAGCAGAGTGTGAGCTGTAATAGCTGCAAAAGGTGGACCGACATCATATTTAACCCTATTGGTTAGAAAATGGGATGGCACTTCAAGTTCAAATGTGAGTCAAGGCAGGTGGCTGAATACTTTTGGAAATATAGTGCATCTTCTGTGAATACTAGATGAGTAGAATGCAAAGTAATAATTTAACTTATTTGACGAAACAACCATGATGCTTCTTTCTGCATGCAGTTCTACAGTTGAGAGTTCTGATAAGGCAAAATGAATGCTACACACAGCAAACTTGATTGCTGTCCATCTGCTAGAGCAATGTGTAACCATAGGGCTGGGGTCCACTGTTGGGTCGCCAAAAATATGTTTCGAAGCTGTGGTCCGTATGGGCCGCAGAGGTATACTCAGTTGTAAATAGAGTTGCCAAATCAGTGATAAATAAATAATGGCAAGCAAGAACGGCTGACCTGATTAATGGCTGCTAGCCTTCTTGTTGAACAAAAATGAGCTCCGTGCTGGCTTCACCGCGACTGTTTCCAAACGACAAAAATGTCACTACGGTCAAAAGTCGTTTGGAGTCAGAAGACCAGAAAATATGGATGAATATAGCTCTCTAGCTGACTGTGATGTGTGATGAAGCAAGACAGACGTAGTTGAGGAATTGTTGGACAACAACATACGTTATTGATCAGCGAGCATTAGGGGTGTCCAAAAAAGATTTTTGAATGAAACTAAATTTTTTATTTGTAACGATTCTTAATCGATTAAAAAAAAAATCTTAAATCGATTTACTTAAAGGCCTACTGAAATGAGATTTTCTTATTCAAACGGGGATAGCAGGTCCATTCTATGTGTCATACTTGATCATTTCGGGATATTGCCATATTTTTGCTGAAAGGATTTAGTGGAGAACATCGACGATAAAGTTCGCAACTTTCGGTGCTGATAAAAAAGCCTCGCCTTTACCGGAAGTCGCAGACGATGACGTCACAAGGGTGAGGGCTCTTCACGTCCTCACATTGTTTTTAATGGGAGCCTCCAGCAGCAAGAGCTATTCGGACCGAGAAAACGACAATTTCCCCATTAATTTGAGCGAGGATGAAAGATTCGTGGATGATGATATTGATAGCGAAGGACTAGAAAAAAAAAAATAATACAATAAAATAAAAAGCGACGGCTCCGGGCGGCAACAGTGTGAGCGTTTCAGATGTAATTAGACACATTTACTAGGATAAGTCTGGAAGATCCCTTATCTGCTTATTGTTTTAATAGTGTTTTAGTGAGATTGTAAAAACATACCTCGAGGTCGGATGGCTGTGGTGAACACGCAGTGTCTCAGAGAGAAGCCGAGGAGCCAAGCTCACAGCTGCCTTTTAAACAGCTACTGCAGGAGGACGAATAATCCAATGATGTCTCCGGTAAGATATATATATATATATACAATTTTCCCATCCAAAAACATGCTGGGTGACGTAGAGAAACATGTTCGCTTGAGCGCTCTGTGTTAGAAACAAAGAAACAGCGGCTGTGTCTCAGTGCTAAAGACAGCTGCAATACACCGCTTTCCACCAACAGCATTGTTCTTTATAGTCTCCATTATTAATTGAACAAATTGCAAAAGATGCAACAACACAGATATCCACATTTCTGTGTAATTATGCGATGAAAAGAGACGACTTTTAGCCATAACTGGTGCTGAGCTAATATTTCCTCTCAACTAAAACCGGCCGTATTGGCATGTGTTGCAATGTTAATATTTCATCATTGATATATAAATTGTCAGACTGTGTGGCCGGTAGGAGTGGGTTTCAGTTGGCCTTTAAAAAACATTATTTTTTATTCTTTCCTGTGCAGCCACTCGAAAAAATCCTACATATTGATGTCGATGCCCATATCGGCTCCACAGATTTACTTTAGAAAAGAGAAGTGTTGGATACTACCCGTGTTGCCTTATTTGGATTTGACTTTGTTAAATGTCTGGGCAGAAATGTATTAAACAAAAAAAGTTTTATTTTAAGTAACATATACATTTATCAAAGTGTTTTATCTATTTAATGGAGGAATATAGTTAATCAGATAACTGACATCCAAAGTCATTGACAAAAGTATTGATTTTGAATCCAGAATCGAATCTGAATCAAATAGCTAACTCCAAGAATTTTTATTAAATCGAATCGTGGGGTGCCCAGAGATTCACAGTCCTAGCGTGCATCAAAACAAGTCCTGGAGGAATTGGAGGATATCTAGCCAAATTATATCTCTCCCCAAGCAACCAGGCAACCAGTCCCAATAACCCAAAATGATGCCCTCTCAGGTCTTTGAGTTCATAACACCGAAATTAATTCCGTCAGGATGCTGGTGGGAATGTTTTCCGGTGTCCATTGACATTCTCTAAGCATTATTATTGTCATTCATAGACACAATCAGTGAAGTCCTAACATGGACAGATATACCGGTACTATGCCTAGCTTTGGCTAAGTAGATGCTACCCACCTGTGCATGTCACACACAAAATAGTCATACTTTATTATCTGGCCAAGAGGATGAACCCCAGCTTACAAGATCTGGCCGGCTAACTGCTCCAGAACCAATGTACTATTTCACCATATGCAAACATGTTATTTGTTAGACTAGCAGATACTATACTATCAGTCGTTAAGTGAAAGCAGAGACGAGTGGCAGCCAAGGCAAAGGGAGGAGATAAAGATGCCAGAAAAGTTGAACAACTAGATGAGCGATATGTTTGATTAGCTTAAGGGCAAACTGTTGTCAATGGAATTCATTGACATTTTATGGAATATTTTTGATTATCAAAGTGTTTTGAAGCTTTTCATGTGGAATTATTTCCTATTTTTGCTTGAAGTACAGCTTCAGTTGTTCAACAGCCCGTGGTCTTCGTTGTGGTATTTTAGGCTTCGTATTTTCAATGGGAGACAGGTCTGGACTACAGGCAGACTGGTCTAGTACCCACACTATAAAACCATACTATTGTAACACGTGGCTTGACATTCTCTTGCTGAAATAAGCAGGGGCGTCCATGATAATGTTGCATGGATGACAACATATGTTGCTACAACACCTGTATGTACCATTCAGCATTAATGGTGCATTCACAGATGTGTAAGTTACCTATGCTTTGGGCACTAATACACCCCCATATCATTGCAGATGCTGGCTTTAGAACTTTGCTCCTAGAACAATCCAGATGTTGTTTTCCTCTTTGTTTCGAAGGACATGATGGCCACAGTTTCCAACAACTATTTGAAATGTGGACTCGTTAGACCACAGAACACGTTTCCACTTTGCATCAGTCCATCTTAGATGAGCTCAGGCCCAGCGAAGTCGGCGGCGTTTCTGGGTGTTGTTGATAAATGGCTTTCTCTTCGCATAGTATAGTTGTAACTTGCACTCACAGATGTTGTGACAAACTGTAGTTACTGGCAGTGGTTTTCTTAAGCGTTCTTGAGCCCTTGTGGTAATATCTTTTACACACTGATGTCGCTTTTTGATGCAGTACCGCCTGAGTATTGATCATCGCTTACGTGCAGTGACTTCTCCAGATTCTCTGAACATTTTGATGATGTTACGGATCGTATATTGTGAAATCGCTAAAATTCCTTGCAATTGCTCGTTGAAAAATGTTGTTCTTAAACTGTACGACAATTTGCTCAAGCATTTTTTCACAAAGTGGTGACCCCAGCCCCATCCTTGTTTGTGAATGCCTGAGCATTTCATGGAAGATGCTTTTACACCCAATCATGGCACCCACCTGTTCCCAATTAGCCTGTTCCAAATACAGTGGGGCAAAAAAGTATTTAGTCAGCCGACGATTGTGCTAGTTCTCCCACTTAAAATGATGACAGAGGTCTGTAATTTTCATCATAGGTACACTTCAACTGTGAGAGACAGAATGTGAAAAATAAATCCAGGAATTCACATTGTAGGAATTTTAAATAATTTATTTGTACATTATGGTGTAAAATAAGTATGTGGTCACTTCAAACAAGGAAGATCTCTGGCTCTCACAGACCTGTAACTTCTTCTTTAGAAGTTCTTCTGTCCTCCACTCGTTACCTGTATTAATGGCACTTGTTTGAACACGTTATCTGTATAAAAGACACCTGTTCACAGCCTCAAACAGTCAGACTCCAAACTCCACTATGGCTAAGACCAAAGAGCTGTCGAAGGACACCAGGAAAATAAATGTACACCTGCACAAAACTGGGAAGAGTGAATCTACAATAGGCAAGCAGCTTGGTGTGAAAAAATCAACTGTGGGAGCAATTATCAGAAAATGGAAGACATACAAGACCACTGATAATTTTCCTCTATCTGGGGCTCCACGCAAGATCTCATCCCGTGGGGTCAAAATGATCATGAGAACAGTGGGCAAAAATCCCAGAACCACACGGGGGGACCTGGTGTATGACCTGCAGAGACCTGGGACCGAAGTAACAAAAAATACCATCAGTAACACACTACACCGACAGGGAATCAAATCTTGCAGTGCCAGATGTGTCCCCCTGCTTAAGCCAGTGCATGTCCAGGCCCGTCTGAAGTTTTCCAGAGAGCACATGGGAGAATGTCATGTGGTCAGATAAAACCAAAATAGAACTTTTTGGTATAAACTCAACTCGTTGTGTTTGGAGGAAGAAGAATACTGAGTTGCACCCCAAGAACACCACACCTACTGTGAAGCTTGGGGGTGGAAACATCATGCTTTGGGGGCTATTTTTCTGCTAAGGGGACAAGACGATTGACCTGTGTTAAGGAAAGAATGAAAGGGGCCATGTATCGTGAGATTTTGAGCCAAAACCTCCTTCCATCAGTGAGAGCTTTGAATGGCTGACCAAATACTTATTTTCCACCATAATTTACAAATAAATTCTTTAAAATTCCTACAATGTGAATTCCTGGATGTTTTTTTTCCCATTCTGTCTCTCACAGTTGAAGTGTACCTATGACGAAAATTACAGACCTCTGTCATCATTTTAAGGGGGAGAACTTGCACAATCGGTGGCTGACTAAATACTTTTTTGCCCCACTGTAAGTGTTTGACGAGCATTCCTCAACTTTCTCAGTCTTTTTTGCCACTTGTGCCAGCTTTTCTGAAACACGGTGCAGGCATTAATTTCCAAATGTGCTAATATTTGCAAAAAAAATAAAATTTTTCAGTTTGAACGTAAAGTATCTTTTCTTTGCAGACTATTTAATTAAATATAAGTTGAAAATGATTTTCAAATCATTATATCCAGGTTTTTTTTACCATTTACACAACCTGCCAACTTCCTTGGTTTTGGGTTTTATACTTTGGATTCTTTTTTTAGGTGGCTCAAAGCTTTAGGAAAATATATGCTGTAGATTTTCTGTAAATCTTTTAGTCAGACCTTTTGTGTTTCATTTAGATTTGAACTATACAATCCCATATTATAGCAGACTTTTTAGTAGATGCCTCTGCTTGTTTTCTCATGATCCGGTATATCTTGTCCATGTGTCTGCAGAGGGAGGTACGTGTGAGGTGATTGCGGCCCACAGATGCTGTAACAAGAATCGCATCGAGGAACGCTCTCAGACCGTCAAGTGCTCCTGTTTACCAGGCAAAGTGGCCGGAACAACACGCAACAAACCTTCTTGTGTGGACGGTGAGAAAATGTCTGAACATTACTTGCTGAGCGCTTTTATGAATGGAAAAAATGTGTGAGAAGTACCTATCGACGCTTCGGGATCTATAACTTCAACTTTTTATAAGGCGTTACTCGAAGGTTTGTGATAAAAAGTACTGCATTGCATGTTTGTCTTAACTTTGTTTTGTAAGCCTTACCTTTAAACACAACTGCTTGAAAGAGACTGTTTGCAACATGCACTGTCAGACCTGGGTCAGAAATAGGACTCCAATGCAGAGGTGGGGAATAATCCTGGCTGGCTTTTATTTTGAAAAGTTCACTTTTCACCTCTTGAGTCAGGGCAATACAACAATACAACTCCCATCCCTCCAGGACCTGTTCTCACCCAGGACCAGGAGGTGTTTAGGTTGGATCACAGCTACAAAACCGCTTCATTATGAAGCTGGCAGTGGCGCATTCTTTCTGATGTTTTTTACCTATGTGGGCGTGGTCTTTCTGGCGACACTTCCTCTCCAAACTCACTTAGTAAACGATCAATGAGTCCATACAAAGCTAAGTGCCGGAGATTCAAGTATTACATGGCTGATTTACCTGTGTAAAAATTTGTCCGAGGAGGGCGGACCCTAATCAATGGTTTAGTGTGGCTGAAACGGGGCTTAGGCTAAATAATTATTCGTTTAAGGCAGGGGTAGGGAACCTATGGCTCTAGAGCCAGATGTGGCTCTTTTGATGACTGCATCTGGCTCTCAGGTAAATCTGAGCTGACATTTTCTATTTTGTTCTCGCTCGCGCTCTGGCTCCAGGCCCAACCCCGTCTCTCCTCCTGGCTGCTGCTTATAACATAGCGACAGGTGATTAGATAACAAGGCTCAGGTGGTCCATCTACGCACCTATCGCTGATTTCGAAGCCGATCCTGGCAACACCCCGCTTCGCTACAGGCCCGCAGGCCACACCCCCTCCACAGTTAGCTTCAGAACAACAATTGTATTTATTTATTTATTTATATTTACTTATCATACTCTATAAATGTTGGTCTTACTTAAAATTGCAAGTGTTTAGTTGTGTTCAGTGTTAAAAAAAAACATTACATGGCTCTTACAGAAATACATTTTAAAATATGTGGCTTCTTGGCTCTCTCTGCCAAAAAGGTTCCCGACCCCTGGTTTAAAGGGTTAAACACCTTAGTGTAGACATGGCCCAAATGATGACCGTGTGTTTTCTGACCGGAACACCAACATGGTCAATATCCGAAAAAAACAGTCTCAGAGTTTAAATACTCAACAAGTACCAGTGTCGATAAGGAGTATCCATAAAATCCTAACAATATACTACATCTTTATAAATGACAAACAAGTTTTTGTTGCTTCTCTGGGACTGCGTCTAGATCAGACCTGGGCAAATTAAGACCTGGGGGCCACATGCGGCCGTCAAGATTTTCAATCTGGCCCGCCGGACATTCTCAAATATTGTTTTTAGATCTTTAAGATGGAAACTGTAGATACCATTACGATGTGCAGTCATGTTTTCTAATGACCGTAAGTATTGAACTATACAAAGTATTTTAATGGTTGGAATCTGAGCTTTTGCATGATATACCAGTTACTATGGTCATCAAATTAGTTACTATGGTAATCTAATTAGTTACTATGGTCATTTAATTAGTTCCTATGGTAATCTACATCACAGCAGCTCAGCAGTGTGGATGGGGAGCGTTTCCACAGACGCGGATAGAGATTTTCACAACAAAGATACATCAGATTTGCGTTCATATTTCAATGTTTGTTGCATTTTTGTTGCGTTTCTCTTGATTGTAAAATATGTCGATCGAAAGGGGGTGTGACATTCATATTTTGTCAATATTCAGTGTTTTATCCTTCATAGAAAAACATGTAATTCTATTACGTTTTTTAAGGCGGTCTGTCATAACGTTTTTAGCATTCAATCAGACATTATTGTGAAGTTTTGAATTTGTGTTCCTAAAAATCAGATATACCAGCCCCCAGACACATTTTTTTCTCTAAATGTGGCCCCCGAGTCAAAATAATTGCCCAGGCCTGATGTAGATGTATGTGCACACGCTTCCTGCATGTACAGGACAAAGGTGAGTAACAAGCCTGTATACCAGACTAATTACTCGGGCCTACAAGACATTTTTATTCACTATGATCAGTATCCATATTCAAAAAATATAGCCATTCAAAAGAGATACAATACAAACTGTTAAACCACGAATGGTGTTTTTGATATATGCTTTGATTGGAAACAACACTTTTAATCAAGGTATTTCAGAAAAATTGCACTTTCTTTGACATTTGCACATCATCCAGAATCCCTTTCCTTTTTCTATGCGAATTAAATAGGGAAGAAAAATGTTAGTAAAAGGTGGCTAACAATGCAGGTAAAATCCTCTAAAAAACTTCCAAAACCCTTCCATCACTAATACATCTTGCATATGTGTATGTTATTAGTAACAGGCACATTCGTGATAACATGTAATACTTCCGGTCATTTCAAGCACTGCATTATATTTCTTTTGATTTCACAGAGCACGGCATCAAAACCCTACTTCCCTCAACACAACAACATAAAGAGCACCTTCTGTGTTTGCTACCACTTCTTGAGGGTTATCATGTAACGCTATTGTTATATGATAACAATAGCGTTGGGATGGTTGTATCTTTCAGCACCCACACTCTCCCTGAGCTTCGGAATTCAGAATAATACTCATTCCTCACATTAAAAAAATATTATTTGCGATGTCGTTTAGTTTTATGCTGTGTTCAATTTGTTAAGAGTCTATTGTATCAAGTTGGCAGCGTATCCGAGAAGGACACGTGGTAGAAAATGGATGGATTTTTAAAGTTTAAAGTCAAACTGCTTGGCTTGGTGCCACCACATTCTACAATACGAGTGAGAGTCACGCTTTATAATCCGACATTAATGTTTACTTATTATTTTTCTTCGCGAATTGCAACCAACGTTTTAATCGGCTCAGGCCGGCTACTCGGACGAGCTGCTGTCACTAGGACAGAAAAGTAGTTTCTCTGCATCATTACTTGCCATACCAATGTACAGCTTGGTTTGCATGCAGGTCATGGCATGTAAGTGGAGTATTTTCAGTGGTTTTTGGATGCTTTTCAGAGTGCTTTATAGGCAGAATAGATGAATGCCTTTTACACACATTTTTTTCGCGTCTCGTACTAGCAGTTTTTCACTATATAGAACGCACAGAAAAGGGAAAGATGTGTGTTGTCTCACATGAGGATTTTTGGATGGTGGCAAAATTCCAAGAAAGTACAGTTTTCCTTTTACTACCATTCGATCGTATGAAAAAAAAAATGTACATGATTTACTGTGCCACGCTACAGGTGTAGTAACAAGATTGTTAAACACTCACCTGGTAGTGTTGTCCCCATACTAATATTTTGGTACCTTTACCAGAATTATTTTGATACTTTTTGGCACTTTTCGATCCATTTCTAAATAAAGGGGACCACAAAAAAATTGCATTATTGACTTTATTTTAAAACAAAATCGTACGGTACATTTAACATATGTTTCTTATTGCAAGTTTGTCCTTAAATAAAATAGTGAACATACTCGACAACTTGTTTTTTATTAGTAAGTAAACAAACAAAGGCTCTTAATTTAGTTTGCTGACATACGCAGTAACATATTGTGTCATTTTACATTCCACTATTTTGTCAAAATTATTAAGGACAAGTGGTAGGAAATGAATTATTAATTTACTTGTTCATTTATTGTTAATTTCTGCTTACTTTCTCTTTTAACATGTTCTATCTACACTTCTGTTCAAATGTAATAATCATTTATTCTTCTGCTGTTTGGATGCTTTCCATTAGTTTTGGATGATACCACAGATTTGGGTATAAATCCGATACCAAGTAGTTACAGGATCATACATTGGTCGTATTCAAAGTCCTCATGTATCCATGAACATGTTTCATGAGTTTATAAACATATTATGAATAAAAAAACAAAAAAAGATATTGTGATGCCAAAAAATATCGACTTAATCATAGTATTATCGACTAAATACGTTCCTGTACTTGGTATCATTACAGTGGATGTTAGGTGTATATCGACCCATGCCGTTTGTTTACATTTTGACACTGGTGAGCTACGGTGGATAGATATATAGATAGATAGATAGATAGATAGATAGATAGATAGATAGATAGATAGATAGATAGATAGATAGATAGATAGATAGATAGATAGATAGATAGATAGATAGATAGATAGATAGATAGATAGATAGTACTTTATTGATTCCTTCAGGAGAGTTCCTTCAGGAAAATTACAATTCCAGCAGCAGTGTACAGAGTTGAGATCAATTTAAAAAAAGTAAAAAGTAAATGATGGGGGTTTAAATGGAAACAAAATAGAGAAATATTACAATAAGAATAAGAAATAAAAAGCAACAATGGGAATAAAAATATAACAGTAAAATAAGTATATAACAAGGATAAGTAAGCAGTAGTGACCATGTTATGAAAACGTTATTGAAGCATATTTAGCTATTGCTCATCCTGCAGAAATGATATTTGTAAGAAACGTATTTTATTTGTCGCCACGGAGGCAAGGATTAGTGATTCTGAAGTAGCTAAAACACTGCCTACTGCAAATGGACGTTCGCCGCTAGCTAGCTAGCCGTGTCTTAATGCACCTCTCCCTGAGGGCGTTTTAGTGTTATAACTTCACCTTTATCTTTAGTTTTTAAGCCAAAGTGTGTCCGTTCTCCCTTTTCTGTGTACAGACTGTGTCTGCTTGTAAGTACTCTGTGATTGTGCACTGCCGAACATGCTCCTCTGCTCGCAAAACCAGCAATGACACGACGTGACCACGACAGGGGGCTGAGGAACCGGTATTTTTCAGAGGCGGTATAGTACCGAATATGATTCATTAGTATCGCCGTACTATACTAATACCGGTATATCGTTTAACCCTATCACCTAGTACACTTACCACTTAACTATTACATGTTTTTTTTTCTTTTAGTCATGCTGATAATAAAATGAGCTCTACCATTAGGCAGGTAAAAGTACTGTGCTGCTGGGCATGAACAGGATGATCCAGAGCTTGTGAACACCTGAGCCAGGCGCACGTTACAGATCACATTGCCAAAGGCAGATCAAGCTGATGGAAATGAATAACTAATAAACACAAGTCAGGGAAGCTCCGGGTTAGTGCACCTGAATTACTTGAACTGTGGAAAACAATCATGCTTAGGCCCACTTGCTGGGAAAAAAAAATACAGACAGGAAGTCACGAACCTACTGAGACAGAACTGTGAAGCCCTCTTTACACTGAGGAGCTCATTTATTGCTCTCTAATCTCCATTTTTTTTCACCTCTACCTTTGCAGGATATCAAAATATTCACCGTCCTTCTTTTTGCCCCCAAAAAATATGACGCAAAAACTACTCATTATGAGTGCTGTTACATGAAGGGCCAGACAGGCCCACTCAATGCACTCCAAAGGGTTGGTTAGCCAGCTGACTCTCCAGATAATAAAGGAATATAAATTAAACATGAGACAAGGATAACACACAAAAAAAAAACTTTTCCTGGGTTGATGAGAAGCCGAGTTCTCGGTCCTTGAGATGTTCTGCTCTTTAGATTGAAACACCTGCAGGGAACATTGACAGAGTTGTGGTCATGAGTTGCAAATGAATATTCTCTTTAACAGAGTTGACCTTGTACATTGAGACGGATAGCAGACACTGACTTTTTACAATGTGATGCCCTCTGAAAATCCTTCCATAACTTATGTTCATATTTGAAGCATGCTTTGGGCTTTCTTGCGCCTCAAGCAAGCAATGTGGAACATAGAGGCTATAATATCGTGTCTTTATAAATGGCTAAATGGTGGTTCATTGGTTTGCAGTAGCACACAGGTGTTCAACTCAAGGCCCGTCACATCATTTTATATGGCCCACGAACGCCTAGCAAAATATGCATCAATGAAGTACTAAATGTTTTTGTTCTTTTCATTTTGACTCCAAAACATTTATATAATGTATGTATATATATATATGCACTAGAAATGCGTGGATAGGCAATTATATCATCCGCAACCGCATCACCAAAGTCGTCATCCACCCGCCGTCCACCCGAACCAACATTTTATCAGAACCGCAACCGCCCGCTGAAACACATCAAAGGTCGGCCACCTTTACCACTCACAGAGCTATTTAAACCTGTTTCACAGAGTAATGAAGACAATGGGAGCCGCTAACGTTCTCGCAAATATCCAATGGCGTTCATCCTGATGACAAGAATATGGGCGTGCTGTGAAACCATTGCCTTTGACACCTTCTACAACATGTACAAACCGAATGTTAGTCCGGCAACATGTTGTGTGCAGCTTCCGCAATCACACGTACAAGATTGAAAGGCATACTGGGTGATACAGAGTACACTGATGATTGTGATATAAACAACTTTAACACTTACTAATATGCGCCACGCTGTGAAGCCATACCAAACAAGAATGACAAACACATTTCGGGAGAACATCCTCACAGTAACACAACATAAACGCAACACAACAAATACCCAGAATCCTTTGTATCCATGACAAATCCTGAATATATTTTACACCCTCACACCCCCAAACCCGCCCACCTTACCGATGCACGGGGGGGGGGTTGCTGCTAGCGGGGTGTATAAAATAGTCAGGGGTCTCATGGATACAAAGGATTATGGGTATTTGTTGTGTTGCGTTTATGTTGTGTTACTGGGAGGATGTTCTCCCGAAATGTGTTTGTCAATCTTGTTTGGTGTGGCTTCACAGCGTGGCGCATATTACCAAGAGTGTTAAAATTGTTTATATCACAACCATTAGTGAAGTCTGTGTCACCCAGTATGCCTTGCAGTCGTGTGCGTGTGTCTGCGGAAGCCACACACGACATGTTGCTGGACTGACAAGCAGATCGTACATGTTGTAGAGGGCGACAAAGCCAATGGCTTCATAGCACGCCCGAATACTTATTAACTGGGAGACTGCCGGGAGTCATTCTACAGAATATTAGCGTCTCCTATTGTCTTCTTCGCTTTATGACACGGGTCTTAAATGGCTCTTTGAATGGCAAAGGATACCAATCCCAGAACCATGTATATCAAATATTTCCGGATGGTTCAAACGCCACCCGCCCGAATCTAATTAAAATCTCTTTTTCGTCATGTCACCCGCCCGACCCGCGGTTTATCCGCGGACTCCACGGATGGCACCGCAAATTGCGCATCTCTAATATGCACTGCATGCAACTGCATACATTTTAAATGTTAATATTATGCAATATTGCAACAAATAACATTATTACCACACGTGAAGGTTGCCCTCCAGGGGGTTTTTCGGACCACCAATTAACACCATGAGAACCCGGATTAGGGTTACAATACAGTTTTATTTTCTTCTCTTAACAGGTTGCTCTTCAGTAATTGTCTTTTTCCGTCCGTCTCCGTGACTCTCTCGTTTTAACTCAATCATCAATCAATCAATGTTTATTCATATAGCCCTAAATCACAAGTGCCTCAAAGGGCTGCACAAACCACAACGACATCCTCGGTTGGGCCCACATAAGGGCAAAGAAAAACTCACCCCATGTGGTACGTGATAACTATGAGAAACCTTGGAGGACCACATACATATACATTACAGTAATCGAGGCGATACGAAATAAACGCATGGATAATGATCTCAGCGTCGTTAGTGGACAAAATGGAGCACATTTTAGCGATATTACGGAGATGAAAGAAGGCTGTTTTAGTAACGCTTTTAATGTGTGATTCAAAGGAGAGAGTTGGGTCGAAGATAATGCCCAGATTCTTTACAGAGTCGCCTTGTTTAATTGTTTGGTTGTCAAATGTTAAAGTTGTATTATTAAATAGAGGTCGGTGTCTAGCAGGACCGATAATCAGCATTTCCGTTTTTTTGCCGTTGAGTCACAAAAAGTTGACGGACATCCATTGTTTAATTTCATTAAGACACGCCTCTAGCTGACTACAACTCCAGCTCCATTTCTGCTCCAGCTCCCTTCCAGCTCCAAACACTATCTCCTCCCAGCTGCTGCTTTTTAACAGAGCGACAGGTGATTAGATTACCAGGTACAGGTGGGTCGGATTTTGAAACCGGTCCTGGGAAACCCGGCTTCGCTGCATGACCACAGGCCACGCCCTCCTCCACACCATAGTTTCCACACATTTGTATTTGTTAAAATAAAGATAAATACTTCAATATCTGCTCGACTTAGGGTTTCAAAGCAAGTTGTCCATAAAATTGTACACGGTAAAAAGGACGATATATATTGCGTTAAAATTACAACTTTTTTTTTTTTTTTTTTACAGCATATTCAATTGAAAACTGTAAATTTAAAAAATCTACCACTTTTTTTCACTCTAAAAGCCACGGTTGTTACAATAAATGGAAAAATGGTACCACAGTTATTTTACGGTAACAAAGAGGCAGCTCAGTTGCCAGAATTAAAGAATAACAGTGGTCCTGTTTTTCTATTTACACTAATATGTTGACCAAACTACCTTCAATTTTACAGTAAGATGACTGTGGTACCATTTTAAAATGGTAAATAAACTGTGGGATTTTTTTCCCCATCTAATTTAATACAATGTTTACAAATGTGTAGATTTTACATTAAGAAAATGGTGACCAGATTTTTAAAGGGAAATATATAGATGTTTTATATATTTAATTTAAAAAATCCTTAAATCGCGGCCCTCTGCTGGCAGCCATAACTGCGATGTGGCCCTCAATGAAAATGTGTTTGATACCCCTGCAGTAGCATGTCCGCTTCACAGCAAGGGGCAATTTAATCTCAGATCATGAGAAAGAACTTTGTTAAAGATTTAAAGACTTGTAATCAGTTATAAAAATACACACTCATACAAGTTAGGATAAAATCAACTTTGCTGTCAGAGTTTAATAATAATGTTGTTAGAATCAATTTAGGAATGTTTAACACAACCTACGCCCCCTTGCAAAAATGCCAAACTGATATATATATATATATATATATATATATATATATATATATATATATATATATATATATATACACACATATTAGACAATATGATTTGCATGAACGGCTAGGAGACACCAAGAGTAACAAGCGGTAGAACATTTTAAATTAGAAAGGACTGATTTTTTTTAAATATTTCAATTGGAAAAAAAAATTGAAAAACATTTTTCAACTTGGGACTTCTCGTGGGCCGGATAATGGACACAGGCCGTAATTTGGGGACTCCTGGTTTATTCTATCTGGTAGCAGCAAACCTATCATAGACCACTTAACAATACAGTTAAACACAGACATCATCAAGTCTCACATTTATGCATTCACACATTTTGGAAATTAGGATATATTGATAGAATAAAGGTAAATATAGGCAAAATGTGTTTGAACATATGATATCACTTTTGCATCACATAGCACATAACAGCGATGTGTTCAAGGAAACCCGATTAAAGTTTGAAACAGAGGCGGCGTCTCTAGTTTTTAAAGACAGGGGAGTTTCAATCAGCATGAGACACACCAACAATAATCATAATCACAAAAATGATAATGTATTATTTTAACCATTAATATTCACTAATCATAATGCATATAAATCAGATCATCTCTACCTTACACTAGTGTTAAAGAGAAACTTGACAAATTTATAAACATATCAGTGAATAATGACAGATTGTATGATTATTAAAACTCACATTCTGGTTTCTATGTTAAATTTGTTGGCACTATTTTGTAAACAAAAACACCAACAACCAAAAAGCAAAACTTTTAAAACAATAAAACGTCATTAGGTCCCTAAAAGGCCTAATCATGACACTGGTTTGAAAGATTGATAAAACACATTATTGATAAAATTTATAACTGTCAGGACTTGAACTTGGAATTGTTTTGCTTCTTCCACGCAAAGGAAGATTTGCACGAGCGAGACGTGAGTGTAAGTACATGTTTAATTTATTTACACACTATAATACAATACAGGAAAACAAAGGGCGCCTACAATGGCGGATAAAAACTAGACTATACCAAAAACAAAACAGAACAATGGCATCGCTATAAACCAACGAACAAAAGACACTAACTGTGGCACAAACTAACCAAAAATTTGCACTGAGGCATAAATAAACAAATTTACGTGGCGTGATCTGAAAACAAACAGCGTGGCTAGGCATGGAGGTAGATGAGGGACAGGGAGGTGCGTGGTCATGAGGGTAGGTCGAAAGGTAGAGTTCAATACTAAGTCCGGTAAAGTTCCTAGGCCGAGGAACAGAAAGCAAAAGGGGTTAAATACTAGCTGTGATTATTGAAAACAGGTGTGAGAGCTGAGGATCGGGGCGTGACTAGGAGACCAGGTGGAAACTAATGGGTTACTATGGAAACAAACAAAACCAGGAAGTGCAAAACAGGAAACAAGAGTCCAAAAAACAAAACATAACATGATCAAACACAAAACCTGATTCACAGGCGTGACTATAACGAAGTCGGATTGTTCTCCCAGGATGCAGACGGAAACTCCGGAGGCAAGGTGCAGGTGAGACAATGATTTATTTACATAAATCATGTAGGATACAAAACAAATACAACTAGCGCGCACAAAAGCTTAGTATAAAAACGGGCAAACAAAAGGCAAAGCTTAGCTCAGGAATCATAGGAATAGACGTTGTAACTGTTGCGTGAAAGTGTGCCCGGGAGCAGGTGAACGTCCCAGACACTAGTCAGAGGCAGGTGAAACTAATTTGCACCCATGGAAACCAAAACAAACCCAGGGGCGCACAAAACAGGAACGGAGGGAGTCAAAAAAACAAACAAACACACAGGATCACGACTGAAATTAAGACAAACGGGAATAGGGTGGGTTTTCTGATCATGGAGTGTGCCTTCGACTGACTGGGCTTCCGGGTTGTTACGTTGGGGAGATTAGCACGTGCATAGAACGGCAAATATAATGATCAAAATGTAATAAAAACTAAAAGGAATGTGCACTTTACAATCAAACAGCCAGTGTGTTATCAGTACAATACTTACAGTATAAACACTTTGTGGGTCTCAACATAAGACTGACTGGCACATTCAGCTTCATAGTAAAGACAACTCTTTAAATAGGCAGAATATACACTACTGCCTTTTAACCTCACGGAATTGCAACTTCATGTAACGTTTACTAAGTAATACTTGCAAATGGGACTCAGAAAGGTAATAAGAAAACAAGATCTAACAACTGGATGGCACAGTTATCATTTTTAGCTCATTTTTAAATGTTACAATAAAAATTGGGATTGTATTTGTCAGGTTCAAACACTGATGACATCTATTAAACAGGACAAGAAGAAAATGATCAAACAGAGACAGAATTCAATTTGGCTCAATTTTGAGGAGAAACGTCTGGTCTGTACTCTTATACAGTCTCCAGTACACTCTGAAAAAAACAGGTGTACGTCTCCTCCTTTATTTAGATAGTCCATGTTTACACAACAACAGCTGTTTCGAAAGGAATGGGGGTATGTAAACAGCTCTGGTTTTTGGTCACATTAACACAAAAGAAAAAGATGCCTCGGGCTTGGGCTGGTCCTGGCTCGAGCTTGGGCAAGTTTCGGATCACAGTAGATCAGTGGTTTTCAACCATTTTTCAGTGATGTACCCCCTGTGAACATTTTTTTAATTCAAGTACCCCCTAATCAGAGCAAATAATTTTTGGTTGAAAAAAAAGAGATAAAGAAGTAAAATACAGCACTATGTCATCAGTTTCAGATTTATTCAATTGTATAACAGTGCAAAATATTGCTCATTTGTAGTGGTCTTTCTTGAATTATTTGGAAAAAAAGATATAAAAATGACAAAAAACTTGTTGAAAAATAAACAAGTGATTCAATAATGAATAAATACTTCTACACATAGAAGTAATCATCAACTTAAAGTGCCCTCTTTGGGGATTGTAATAGAGATCCATCTGGATTCATGAACTTAATTCTAAACATTTCTTCACAAAAAAGAAATCTTTAACATCAATATTAATGGAACATGTCCACAAAGTATCAAGCTGTCAACACTGAATATTGCATTGTTGCATTTCTTTTCACAGTTTATGAACTTACATTCATATTTTGTTGAAGTATTTTTCAATAAATACATTTATAAAGGATTTTTGAATTGCTACTATTATAAGATTTTTTTTTAAAAATCTCACGTACCCCTCGGCAAACCTTCGAGTACCCCCAGGGGTAATTTGAGAACCACTGCAATAGATAACCCCTCCCGTCTCCTCCTATCATACACAGCGGAATTTTACAAACCTTTGGCCTGGTGCAACAAAGACAGCTTTCATCTGTTCACTTGGAACTCAAAGAATGGAAAAAGTTGTGATAATTTACATACATTTTTCTGACGGTATTATTAAACAATTATTAACACACAACGTACCAGAAATTGGTACCGTTGTTGGTACAGTATTGGTTCAATTGCGTCCCTACTTGTAGCATACATACTGGTATTTAAACCGTGCTGATTGAAGTGTGGCAGCATACTGACTTTTCAATCAACAACAACAAAAGAAAAGCCTTTTTTCCACTTACCTGGTAGCAGCTTCTCTTGAAATGTAATCTTAACTGTGTAAAATTCAGTAAAGGATCCTACTCTGCAAGTCTTTGACATCGAGTATGCTGATTGAAGTGGGGCATCATACTGACTTTTCAATCAACAACAACAAAAGAAAAGCCTTTTTTCCACTTACCTGGTAGCAGCTTCTCTTGAAATGTAATCTTAACTGTGTAAAATTCAGTAAAGGATCCTTCTCTGCAAGTCTTTGACATCGAGTGGAAGATGATGAAAACAGCACAGTGTGTATTTTGTCATTTCACTCTCACGGGCACAAGCATGCTGAGAAAGAGTTATTCACAAAGTCATGCGTGTAAACAAAGTGATGTGCGAGTTGCTCCAGATGTACATCCCAGCAGTTTACTATGAATAAAATTCCCCCATAACGATACCGTCACACAGACCATCTGAAAAACAAAAAACAACAACAAAAAACGTGTCAGTACTCATGATCATGGACGTGTTGTCTGAATATAACAAGAACTCATGACTGCAACTGCAGAGTGAGACCTTTTTTTTTTTTTCACTGCGTCTTGAGGAAAGTTGCAAATGGAAGTTTGGGGAAAATCTGCCAAATCAAAGCAGACCTTCCAAAGATTCAGGCACCAAGGAGGAGAAGAAGAAATGGTTGCTAATACTTTTATGCCTCGTTGGATCGGCATGCTAAGAAGACAAGAAAATCTTTGCGGTCACCGGGCCAATTAGCACATATTTACAGGTGAAATTTTGGTACAAATAAAAGAGACAGCCTTACGGAGTTCAATTGTACTTCCAATAAGATGACCTATTTCTTTATCCATGGTGCCACATTTTGGTAAAAAAAAAAAATGGGCGATACCGAGAATAAAAACAATTCAATATAAAGTAAATGCAGAGCCAGTATTGCTGATACCAATATCAGAATCGGAATCTTTATTAATCCCCGAGGGGAAATTAAGATTTTCAGCACAATCCCATTCCGGAGCAGACAAACATTACAGGGAGACAGAAAAGGATTGCTGAAGGGTCTCACAAAAAAAGGTGAGAAACGGGTAATCATGAGAAAAAAATAAGTCAGTCTAAGCCTGTGCTCCTGGAGAGAGGGTCCAGACTAAGGCCGAGGGAAAAAATAAAATGTATTCAAACCCCGTTTCCATATGAGTTGGGAAATTGTGTTGGATGTTAAAATAAACGGAATACTAGGATTTGCAAATCGTTTTCAACCCATATTCAGTTGAATATGCTACAAAGACAACATATTTGATGTTCGAACTGATAAACATTTTTTTTTGTGCAAATAATCATTAACTTTAGAATTTGATGCCAGCAACACGTGACAAAGAAGTTGGGAAAGATGGCAATAAATACTGATAAAGTTGAGAAATGCTCATCAAACACTTATATGGAACATCCCACAGGTGTGCAGGCTAATTGGGAACAGGTGGGTGCCATGATTGGGTATAAAAGCAGCTTCCATGAAATGCTAAGTAATTCACAAACAAGGATGGGATGAGGGTCACCACTTTGTAAGCAAATTGTCGAATAGTTTTAGAACAACATTTCTCAACGAGCTATTGCAAGGAATTTAAGGATTTGACCATCTATGGTCCGTAAAATCATCAAAAGGTTCAGAGAATCTAGAGAAATCACTGCACGCAAGCGATGATATTAAGGACCTTTGACCCCTCAGGCGGTATTGCATCAAAAACCGACATCAGTGTGTAAAGGATATCACCACATGGGCTCAAGAACACTTCATAAAAACACTGTCAGTAACTACAGTTGGTCGCTACATCTGTAAGTGCAAGTTAAAACTCTGCTATGCAAAGCAAAACCCATTCATCAACAACACCAAGGAACGCCGCTGGCTTCACTGGGCCCGAGCTCATCTTACAGGCACAAAGTTCAAAAGGTAGCATCTGTGATGGTATGGGGGTGTATTAGTGCCCAAGGCATGGGTAACTTACACATCTGTGAAGGCACCATTAAAGCTGAATGGTCCATACAGGTTTTGGAGCAACATATGTTGTCATCCAAGCAATGCAATCATTGACGCCCCTGCTTATTTCAGCAAGACAATGCCAAGTCACATGTTACAACAGCGTAGCTTCGTAGTAAAAGAGTGCGGGTACTTTCCTGGTCCGCCTGCAGTCCAGACCTGTCTCCCATGGAAAATGTGTGGCGCATTATGAAGCGTACAATACGACAGCGGAGACCCCGGACTGTTGAACAACTAAAGCTCTACATAAAACAAGAATGAGAAAGAATTCCACTTTCAAAGCTTCAACAATAAGTTTCGTCAGTTCCCAAACTTTTATTGAGTGTTGTTTAAAGAAAAGGTGATGTAACACAGTGGTGAACATGTCCTTTCCCAACTACTTTGGCACATGTTGCAGCCATGAAATTCCAAGTTAATTATTATTTGCAAAAAAATATTAAGTTTGTGAGTTTGAACATCAATATCTTGTCTTTGTAGTCCATTCAACTGAATATGGGTTGAAAAGGATTTGCAAATCATTGTATTCCGTTTATATTAACATCCAACACAATTTCCCAACTCAAATGGAAACGGGGTTTGTAAAAAACCTTATAGCCATAGCACACAAAAGCATGTGTGGAAGACGGAATCATCAAAGAACACAAAGGACATTAAAGACGTTAAAAAAAGAGCAAAGCTGATGCAACTATCCATTTCTACATACAGCTACAAAAAAATAAATACGTCACCTGCTACTAATACACAAATGCTATGGTGCCCATAAAGATCAACAATTCCCCCCAATATGCAAGCGTTATTTCAATCGGGGTGAACATTTTCAGAAAGTTAAGTACCAATGATTATCACACACACACCTGGTGTGGCTAAATTATTCTCTGCATTTGACCCATTGCTTGGCACTCAGCATCAAGGGTTGGAAGTGAAGTGAATTATATTTATATAGCGCTTTTCTCTAGTAACTCAAACCACTTTTTTCATTGTGAAACCCAATATCAAATTACATTTAAACCAGTGTGGGTGGCACTGGGAGCAGGTGGGTAAAGTGTCTTGCCCAAGGACACAACGTCAGCGACTAGGATGGCGGAAGCGGGATTCGAACCTGAAACACTCAAGTTGCTGGCACGGACGATATACCAATTGAGCTATGCAGCCCCGTTGGAATTGGGGGTAAAATCACCAAAAATGATTCCCGGGCGCGGCCACCGCTGCTGCCCACTGCTCCCCTTACCCCCCAGGGGGTGATCAAGTAATTTGTTTTGAGCAGAACCTAGTGAGATAGTGTTCCATCCTTATCTTTTTTTGTTTTATGTTTGCAGGCTACCCGACGGGGTGTATTATCAGTTATCAGCATCAAACTGCAAGATCAAAGCACACAGTGAACAGAGATTGTGTTGTTGAGCGTGTTGTTGGACCCTCGTCGGAACAATACTCATGGGCTCATTTAATCAAGCAGCCATGTTGGTGTACACTCAAAATATGCAAATGCCTCACATGTGTGGTGTTTGCATGTTCTTCCCATTTTTGCTTTGGTAATTTCAAGATTGATACTTCCTGCAGTTTCTTCAATACAGTACACAAATGTTAAGTTGATTGGAGACACTTAAGGGCCTGATTTTGTCAAATCAAAATACCTCGTGTTAAACAGTGTGTGTAAGCTATAAAGTAGCATTTACTATTAGTGGGCATGTCGCCTGTGATCTACTAAGACTGCGTGTGCAATTAACATCCATAAACGTGGATGCATATGCAAAAGTGCAATATCAGATCAGTAATTATTTATTCATATCTGCACCTTATTGCTCTTTTATCCTGCACTACTAAATGCAACAAAATGTACGTTAAAGTTCAAATTTGAATAAAAGGAACTCTAAGTCTAAGTCTAAGTGGTGCAGACTGCCTTATTTAAATGAGGATTTTGCGTGTACTATATGGGGGCGGACAGTCTCATTTACTGCACATTCATTTTATCATGTAGAGTGGGGCAAAAAAGTATTTAGTCAGCCACCGATTGTGCAAGTTATCCCACTTAAAATGATGACAGAGGTCTGTAATTTTCATCATATGTACACTTCAACTGTGAGAGACAGAATGTGAAAAAAAAATCTAGGAATTTTAATGAATTTATTTGTAAATTATGGTGGAAAATAAGTATTTGGTCAACCATTCAAAGCTCTCACTGATGGAAGGAGGTTTTGGCTCAAAATCTCACGATACATGGCCCCATTCATTCTTTCCTTAACACGGATCAATCGTCCTGTCCCCTTAGCAGAAAAACAGCCCCAAAGCATGATGTTTCCACCCCCATGCTTCACAGTAGGTGTGGTGTTCTTGGGGTGCAACTCAGTATTCTTCTTCCTCCAAACATGACGAGTTGAGTTTATACCAAAAGGTTCTATGTTGGTTTCATCTGACCACATGACATTCTCCCAATCCTCTGCTGTATCATCCATGTATCCAGACTTCCCTCTCCCCAGCCACTTCGTCCAGCTCTTCCGGGGGGATCCCGAGGCGTTCCCAGGCCAGCCGGGAGACATAGTCTTCCCAACGTGTCCTGGGTCTTCCCCGTGGCCTCCTACCGGCTGGACGTGCCCTAAACACCTACCTAGGGAGGCGTTCGGGTGGCATCCTGACCAGATGCCCGAGCCACCTCATCTGGCTCCTCTCGATGTGGAGGAGCAGCGGCTTTACTTTGAGTTCCTTCCGGATGACAGAGCTTCTCACCCTATCTCTAAGGGAGAGACTAGATCAGGTCTGGGCAATTATTTTAACCCAGGGGCCACATTTAGAGAAAAAAAATGTGTCTAGGGGCCGGTATATCTATTTTTTTGGACAGTAATACAAAACTTCACAATAATGTCTGATTGAATGCTAAAAACATTTTGACAGACTGCCTTAAAAAACGTAATGGAATTTAAAAGGTTTCTATGAACGATAAAACACTGAATATTGACAAAATATGAATGTCACACCCCCTTTCGATCGACATATTTTACAATCAAGTGAAACGCAAAAAAAAATAGTAAAATATGAACGCAAAGGGTACAAAAAAACCCACCTACAATCTGATACATCACTTAGCTTTAGAACTTTGTTGTGAAAAGCTCCTTCTGCGTCTGCGGAAACGCTTCCCCGCCCACGAAGCTTGGTGCCTAGTCTGAGCTGCTGTGACGTAGATTACAATAGTAACTAATTAGATGACCTTAGTAACTGGGATATCATCTATATGCGCAGATTCCAACCATTGAAATACTTTGTATAGTTGAAGACTTCGGGTCATTAGAAAACATCACTGTACATTATTATGGCAGCTAGGCTTTCCATCTTAAAGATCTAAAAACAATTATTTGGGACTGTCCGGCGAGCTGGATTGAAAAGCTTAACCGGCCGCATGTGGACCCTGGGCCTTAATTTGTCCAAGTCTGGTTTAGATTCTGCATTTTTTTCAAAGGATTCTTAAACTATTGGGATACAGGTGTCCATATATATTTTCATTTATCCAGGTCATTGTATTTTCAGGACATTCAATCGATCGCAACTGGACTGTTTGTTTTGTCTTAGGAGATGTGTTGCTTGTCATCCCAGTATGCTTCACCAGTTCATGCTCATAGACTTAGACTGATCAAATCTCGTCTGAAAAATATTGGGATATCGGGCTTAGTGGAAGTCTTCGATCTTGGGGGTGCTTTTATAGTGTCACGCATTACGGCGCGCTTGTTGCGCGGAGATTGCCACCTCTTGGATGGACGTTGACCAGACAGGCAGGATTGCAGGTAAAAACTTGATTTTAATACAAAAATAAAATAACACCGGTACTAAAAGACAAAATAAAGCGCGTGCCTACGCACGGAAGTTAACGCTAAACTTAGCAGGATACAAAAAGGTCCAAAACGGTGACGTGCCGAACGCACGCGAAGCTAAGACAGGACTTAGCACAAACAAAGCAGAGATAAGCAGAGAATACATACGTTACGTGTTGCATAAAGCAAACAATGGACCGAAAACAAACAAAGCAATCAGGTGGGCCTAAATACACAAATAATAATTGCCATCAGGTGTGCGACAAAGGCAGCTGGGACAAATAAGAAACCATGGAAACAAGATACAACAGGAAGTGCACAAACGCAGGAATCGGCCGAGTCTAGAACTAAACATGATCAACAACATACAAACGGCGAAACAATAAACGATCCGAGTAGCGGATCGTGACATATAGTTTTGTAATGTTTTCTCGGAAAAAAAAACGTCATATATTCAGGTTGGTACGGTATCAAAGATACTCAGACACAATGTTAAAGCCCTCGAAAATGAAATATTGTGTTTGACAGCTCCCTTATTCCAAAGTTGACTAATACATTCAAAATCTTAACGGGTATATCATATCTAACTGGTGAGTCGATGACTGAGAGGTTAGTATGTTAGCCTCACAGTCAAGTGATTGTGTGAATTTATTTATATATAGCGCTTTTTTTTCTCAAGTGACTCAAAGCACTTTACAAAGTGACACCCAATATCTAAGTTCCATTTAAACCAGTGTGGGTGGCACTGGGAGCAGGTGGGTAAAGTGTCTTGCCCAAGGACACAACGGCAGCAACTAGGATGGCACAAGCGGGAATCGATTGATGTTTCAAATTTCCTTCTGGGAAGCCCTGTGTACAATTTGCATGTTCTAAAGTTAAAGTACCAATGATTGTCACACACACACTAGGTGTGTTGAAATTTGTCCTCTGCATTTGACCCATATCCTTGTTTACCCCCTGGGAGGTGAGGGGAGCGGTGCTGTGCCCAGGAATCAGTTTTGGGGATTAAACCCCCAATTCTAACCCATGATGCTGAGATGCTGAGGGAGGTAACGGGTCTTATGTTTATAGTCTTTGGTATGACTCGGCCGGGGTTTGAACTCACAACTGTCCGATCTCAGGGCGGACACTCCAACCACTAGCCCACTGAGTAGGTGGTCTCTCTCAGCGTATGTGGGTTTTCTCCGGGTTTTCCAGGCTTCTTCTCAAACATGAATGCTATGCAAACTGGAGGCTATAAATTGTCCATAGATCCGTCCCGCTATTGGAGGGCTAGACCATCGTCTCACAATGGATTGGCTGGTGACCAGTTTAGGGTGTACTGTACCAAGCCTCTCAGTCAAAGCCAGCTTGGATAGGCTCCATCTCAGTCGTGATCCAAGTAGGCGCAATATAAAAAGCAATCATCCATCTATTGACACTGCTCACAAAGTCCACACATGTTGTCTAGGAACTGCTGTGATGATGTTACAAAAAGAATATTAGGCACAGTCCTCAGTTTCATTCTTTGGCACCCAAGGTTGGCAGCACCATCACTCAGCATTCCTGCATGATGTTGTTTCAGCTGCTATTGGAAGATGTTTTGGCTGGAGATACAAAGATGTGACGAGAGTGTGTGTGGGGAGGCGTCACGCTCAGTCGGGGTCTGCTGTCAGATTATCCCTGTAGTGGGAATTGATTATTAGCTTTGACAAGGAGAACTATGTCCCAGTTATGTCACAGCCAACGAGGCTCTTAGTGAAGAACATCCCTTTTAACAAGTCAAACGCTCTTATCTCTCCAGCCGCGCTGGGCCAATCACATGCACTCAGATTAGGTGCTCATCACCACACTTATCCCGGTGTGTATGAAATGTAAGCCCTCAGCCATAGCTTGGACATATTTAAAAAGCAGGAAATGGCCTCACACACACTCGATGTGCCCGTGTTGTCATGTAGCCGCTGGAGCAGTAAACTCTCCCAACAAGAGGCGCATGCAGATAATCACTGATGGGGAATGAACCCTTCTGTTTGGCCGCGGGTGCATACAGCCGAGCATGACAGGTTGTCATGGTACATTTGAGATACATCCAGGGGGAAGACACACATGGACATTAAGTGAAGGAATGTGAAATGCTGCAAAGGTCGCATTGCTGGTCAAGCAGATGTGAAAGAATTGCTTGTAATGAGAGCAATGCCCTGGTCGGGCCATGAAATACTTCTTTCAGCTCGGCTGCATCGCATCAGACTAATCAATGAGTTGCCTTAGGATTTTTTGCCAACATTGAGTGTCATTCCGCACGTTTAATTTTTAACAAATGCTGTACTTGCTTGCAATTGCAGCATAAAGCCGCCTAAAAATTGACTGAGATAACTTTTACTATACACTTATTTTCGATCCAAACCTGCTGCGGATACAGCAGCCAATAAAATGAACAGAATGAGACCATTTGGCGTTCAAATGAGGGTGCATGGGAGTTTTCCCAACTAGTCTACATGTGCTTTGTGGACTTGGAGAAGGCATTCGACCGTGTCCCACGGGAAGTCCTGTGGGGAGTTCTCAGAGAGTATGGGGTATCGGACTGTCAGATTGTGATGGTCCGCTCCCTGTGTGATCAGTGTCAGAGCTAGGTCCGCATTGCATCTGAGAGTTGGACTTCGCCAAGGCTTCCCTTTGTCACCGATTCTGTTCATAACTTTTATGGACAGAATTTCTAGGTGCAATTAGGGCCTTGAGGGGATCAGGTTTGGTGGGTGCAGGATTACGTCTCTGGCCAGGATCTTCAGCTCTCACTGGATCGGTTCGCAGCCCAATGTGAAGCGACTGTGATGAGAATCAGCACCTCCAATTCCAAGTCCATGGTTATCGCCCGGGGAAAGGGTGGAGTGCCATTTCTGAGTTGGGAAGGAGGTCTTTCCCCATGTGGAGGAGTTCAAGTACTTCGGAGCGAGGGAAGAGTGCATTGTGAGATCGACAGGAAGGTCGGTGCGGCATCTTCGGTAATGCGGATGCTGTATCGATCCATTGTGGTTAAGAGGGAGCTGAGTCTAGAGGGCAACGCTCTCAATTTCCCGGGCAATCTACTTTGCCATCCTCACCTATGGTCATGAGCTGTGGGTTACGACCGAAAGGACAACGTCACAGGTACAGGCGGTCGAAATTAGTTTCCCCCGCAGGGTGGCGGGGCTCTCCCTTAGAGATAGAGTGAGAAGCTCTGCCATATGCTCTGCGGCATAGCTCGGTTGGTAGAGCAGGCGTGCCAGTAACTTGAGGGTTGCAGGTTCAATTCCCGCTTCTGCCATCCTAGTCACTGCCGTTGTGTCCTTGGGCAAGACACTTTACCCACCTGCTCCCAGTGCCACCCACACTGGTTTCACTATGTAAAGCGCTTTGAGTCACTAGAGAAAAGCGCTATATAAATATAATTCACTTCACTTCACTTCATTTCGGACGAGCGCAAAGTAAAGCGGCATCGAGAGGAGCCAGATGAGGTGGTTCGGGCACGTCTGACCAGTAGGTGGCCACGGGGAAGACCCAGGACACGTTGGGAAGACTATGTCTCCCGGCTGCCCTGGGAACGCCTCGGGATGCCCCGGGAGGAGCTGGACGAAGTGGCTGGGGAGAGGTAAGTCTGGGTTTCTCTGCTTAGGCTGCTGACCCCGCGACCCAACTTTGGATAAGCAGAAGAAAATGGTTGAATGGATGGATGAAAAATAATGACTTATTTCGGTTCTGATAAACACACAGGTAAAAAAGCACTGCATCCTTCTAGGTCTCTTAAGATATTCTTGTATTTTGGGGAGTAGGATAATGACTGAGTAGTTTTAACACTGAAATATGTGATTTGATTCATGCCAACACTCTCGCAGCACTCTCTTTTGAAAGACTGAAATGAATAAACTAATGGACTTTTGTCGTATAGAAAAACAACAAATGTGATTCCAAATGTGGTTTAACTGTAAGTAACAGAACATTTGGGGGTAAATTTAAGTGTTTATTATATTACTTCTTGTTAATTATCTTGAGAATACTCTGTCATATATCTTGAACTCCTGTGTTTCATAAGATGTTCATAAGTTTGTTTAAAAACTGTCATGCCTGCAAATTAGGTTTATGTTTGATCATGTTTGTTTTGTTTTCGGACTCTTGTTTGCCGTTTTGCACTTTCTGGTTTTGTTTGTTTCCATAGTCACGCATTAGTTTCCACCTGGTCTCCAAGTCCCGCCCCTGCCCTCAGCCCCACACCTGTTTCTCATCACCATAGCCACTATTTAAATAATTTGTTTTCTGTTCATCGGCCTGGGAACTTTGTACCTTACATACCTCCGTATTCTTCAACCCCTTGATGCCAAGCGATGCTATTTCCCTCGTGCTCATGTCAAGTAAGTTTTTGGTTTTGTTATATCACAGTTGTTTAGTTTGGTTTTTGTGTATAGTCATGCCATTGTGCTGTATTTTGTTTTGAGTAGCCAAGTTTTCCGCCCTCGAGCGCGCCATTTGTTTTCCCTTTTTAGATTAGATTAGATGGATTAGATAGTACTTTATTTATTCCGTCAGGAAAGTTCCTTCAGGAAAATCAAAATTTTCAGCACAATCCCATTCAAGATCAGACAAACATTACAGGGAGACAGAACAGGATCGCTGACGGGTCTGCCGGCTTCCACCGCCCCTTACAAAAAAAAAAGATGAGATACAGGTAAACAATATAAAAAAATATAAGATTAAAATAAAATTTAAAAATCGGTCTTAGCCTGGGCCCTGGAGAGGGGGTGCAGACTGAGGCCAAGGGAAAAAAACAACTCATAGCCATAATACACATCCCTCTTACATGTGTGTAAGAGGGAACATCAAACATCAAAGAACACAGAGGACATTAAAGACATTAAAGCAGCAGATACAACCAGACACTTCTACATACAGCTATGAATAAAAAGTAAAAGAAACATATCCACTGTGGTGGTCTTTGTGGTGTTCCACGCCATCGTCCGCTGGGGTCGAGGGAGCATGGCCAGAGACAGAAGCAGACCCAACAAAGCAACCAAGACAGCCGACTCCACTCTCGGCCAGTGTCCGGTCCGCATGGATGAGCGAGGATACGTCCAAGGTGACTGAGGTGTCCGACACCTGCTCACCCAGCCAAGACACTGCAAAGCCTCTCCGTCCCGGCGCTCAGTGCCAGTTCCACAGTCCTGTCCCTTCATCCGCATCTCCTCCAGTCCCTCCAAACCAACTCTGGTGTGGCAGGGACCCAGCAGCTGGTCTCCATGGCCGAAAGGCCCCCGGGAGGCAGATCCAGAAGTCCACAAAAAAGCACCACAGAGGTCACGAAAGTGCCACCCCTTGTCACACAGTCCCAAAGGGTCCCGGACCAAAAGGCAAAATATATATATATATATATATAATAACACATGAAAAGAAGAGGGAAACACAAAAGGATGACACAAGAGCACAGAGCTCCTGCCAAGAGCTCATTTGATAATTTCACTTTTGTATTATAGTGTATAAATACATTTAAATATGTACCTGAATTCACGCCTGGCTCGTCCCAAACATTGTCTGCATCGAAGAAGCAAAACAAATCCAAGTCACAGTCCTAACAAAAACAAATTATTGGACAATAAAACCGGTTTGAAATTACACGTGAAAAGTAATTTTTCCAACCCATAATGACTTACAAGAATGATGAGAACATAATGATAATGTGATCAAATGTATGAGGGGGGGTAATCCTTGTTCTATAGCCCAATGATCCATCCATTTGTCTTTATGTCTGTGGTTTAACTGGCAATCAGACCCTCACCGGGGAACCATTAAAAAAGGATGAATCCCAACAGCGTTTTAAAAGTTGCGATGGATGCGCCCTAATTGTTTGACTCACCAAAAGTGCTGGCAAGCCACACTTTACTCCAAATGTACAGCAAATAAATCCCAACATAAGAAATAGTTTAATCGGGGTATGTTCACACTGCAGGGTATGATACCCAATTCAGATTTGTTTTATTAGATACAATATTTTTACATAGTCCTTTACATCCGGTGGCCATGTACTGCTCGCCTGTGTATCGGCTGGGGACATCTCTGCGCTGCTGGTCCGCCTACGCTTGGGATGGTTTCCTGCTGGCTCCGCTGTGAACGGGACTCTCGCTGCTGTGTCTTGGATCCTCTTTGGACTGGACTCCCGCGACTGTGTTGTATCCATTGTGGATGGAACTTTCACAGTATCATGTTAGACCCGCTCGACATCCATTGCTTTCCTCCTCTCTAAGGTTCTCATAGTCATCATTGTCACCGACGTCCCACTGGGTCATTATTGTCACCAATGTCCCACTGGGTGTGAGTTTTCCTACCGAGGATGTCGTGGTGGTTTGTGCAGCCCTTTGAGACACTAGTGATTTAGGGCTATATAAGTAAACATTGATTGATTGATTGATTGATACATTACAATTTTTTTTTTTCACTTCTAATGTGACGGGAATAGGTTCCTGAAGTGACCCGCTCAAAACCTGTCACAATACACCACGGCTTGAGCGTCAGTTGTTTACAGAAGCCTTATAACGTCTCAGTCCTGCCGCATTTGTGGCAATTTATAGAATGTTGTGCAACAGGAGTCAACTTTTTCATTAGCAAATTACTTTGCGTAACAGACTTTGATTGATTGATTGACTTTTATTTGTAGATTGCACAGCACAGTACATATTTCGTTCAATTGACCACTAAATGGTAATACCCGAATATGTTTTTCAACTTGTTTAAGTCGGGGTCCACGTTAATCAATTCATGGTATAAATATATACTATAAGCATAATACAGTCATCACACAAGTAAATCATCATAGTATATACATTGAATTATTTACATTATTTACAGTCCAGGGGGTGGTATGTGGAGGGGTTTGGTTGATATCAGTACTTCAGTCATCAACAATTGCATCTTCTGAGAAATGGACATTGTAACAATGTAGGTCTGACTTGGTAGGATATGTACAGCCAGCAGAGAACATAGTGAGTTCAGAAAGCACAAGAACAAGTATATACATTTGATTATTTACATTTGATTAATTACAATCCAGGGATGTGGTGTGGGGAGGGTGTTAGTCTAGGGTTGTAGTTGCCTGGAAGTGTTGTTTTAGAGCGGTTTTGAAGGAGTATAGAGATGCACTTACTTTTATACCTGTTGGGAGTGCATTCCATATTGATGTGGCATAGAAGGAGAATGAGTTAAGACCTTTTGTTAGATCGGAATCTGGGTTTAACGTGGTTTGTGGAGCTCCCCCTGGTGTTGTGGTTATGGCGGTCATTTACATTATGGAAGTAGTTTGACATGTACTTCGGTATCAGGGAGGTGTAGCGAATTGTATAGACTAGGCTCAGTGCATGTTGTTTTACTCTGTCCTCCACCCTGAGCCAGCCCACTTTGGAGAAGTGGGTAGGAGTGAGGTGAAGTGAAGTGAAGTGAATTATATTTATATAGCGCTTTTTCTCTAGTGACTCAAAGCGCTTTACATAGTGAAACCCAATATCTAAGTTACATTCAAACCAGTGTGGGTGGCACTGGGAGCAGGTGGGTAAAGTGTCTTGCCCAAGGACACAACGGCAGTGACTAGGATGGCAGAAGCGGGAATCGAACCTGCAACCCTCAAGTTGCTGGCACGGCCACTCTACCAACCGAGCTAAACCGTCCTAGGTGTGATCTGGGGTGGAGGTCTATAAGTAACCTGACTAGCTTGATCTGGGATGTTTGGAGTCTAGATTTGAGTGTTTTGGAGGTGCTGGGGTACCAGGAGGTGCATGCGTTATTGAAAAAGGGTTGAATTGTTATGATCCGCTGCTTGGATCATTCCATATTCGTGTTTTGTTCCATTTTTGTATTATAGTCTGCCAATGTTTGCCTTAGTTCCTTGTTAAGTCTGTTACCATGGTTGCTCATTAGTTTTTCACCTGCCCCTTGTTTTCGACCCACACCTGTTCCTCGTGATTACTGCCTTATTCAGGCTTGCCCCTTTTGTTATTTCGTCCTCGGTTCCTAATTTGCTCTCATGCAACAAGTGACGACTGTTTTCCATGCTCCTACTCGTTAGCTTTCACGCTACTTTTTATTTTATTCCTAGTTCTCTGGCTAGTTGTTTTTTTTTCCTTTTTGTGCCTTTGTGCCAAGTGTTAGTTTATCTGTTTGTTTCCCTAGCTTCCATGCTAGCGCCTTTTGTTTGCCTTTGCTGCCTAGCACCAGTATTTTTGTTCTTAGCCTTTTATTAGTTAAATAAATACTTTGTTGCTTACCTTACAGTTGCCCGACGCATCCTTGGAAGAACAAATCCGGCATCGATATGCCCACCAAGTCTCACATGAATGAGAGTTCCTGCTAGAATCTTCATGGTGGTTTTGTTGGCGATAGGAGATTCTGTAGAGACATCTTGTTCGTTGGTTGACCTTTTTGATTACCTTGGTTGCCGTTTTATCACAGGAAAGATTAGCCTCTAGAATGGAATCTAGGTAGGTGGCCTCAGACTAATAAGGATGAGTGCAAATATTTTGTCCGTAGCAGTTCGTGGGGCATTTGCTTCAACGTTTGTTCCGAGGAGCGTGTTTTTGAATTCAGAGCCAGGAGTGGTGGGACAATGACATAAGTTCTAAAACACATTTTCTACTAATTTGGCAAATACTTCTTTACGCCATTTCTGCTCATTTTTGCAAAGTATTGAAAGATGACATATTGGACGGATAAATGTGACCTGATCTTTCAGACTGCAGTCGCATAGGATACGTATCAAATTTATGACCACCTATGAAAGACTTAGGTCTTATTTGAAACATTGTGGATTGTGCTATTCACATTGAAATGAAAAAGTCAGATACAATTCACATGTGTTCATAAAAACTGGAATTGACCTTTAGTGTGGATCTAAGCAATGTCCCTTTTGCAGGTCTATTTAGATTTTTTTCATATGCATGTACACAGTAAAGTGTTGTCCCGATACCAATATTTTGGTACCGGTACCAAAATTATTTAGATACCTTTCGGTACTTTTCGATACTTTTATAAATAAAGGGCACCACAAAAAAAATTGCATTATTGGTCTATTTTAACAAAAAATCTTTGGGTACATTAAACATATGTTTCTTATTGCAAGTTTGTCCTTAAATAAAATAGTGAACGTACAAGACAACTTGTCTTTTATTAGTAAGTAAACAAACAAAGGCTCCTAATTTAGCTGCTGACATATGCAGTAACATATTGAGTCATTTTCCATTCTATTATTTTGTCAACATAATGAAGGACAAGTGGTATGACATGAATTATTAATCTACTTGTTTATTTACTATTAATATCTGTTTACTTTGTATTTGTACTTTTTTTTTTTGTATTGCCTCTGGTGAGGGCGGTTTTTCCGCTCCGTCTTCTCCCAGCTTGCTTTCTTTGTTTTTGTCTTGTCTGAACTTTTTTGAAGCCTCTTTCTTTGCGCTGTCCTCAAATTGACTCCCTCGAACGGCCTTGGCGCTGTGGAAACAGGACCAGGCTGTTCTGAAAACACCCCCGAGGACACCTCAACGATAGACGCTTTTGACCTCCCTCCCTCCTCGCACGGAGGTTTTTTCCCACTCCAGACTAGGCCCCCCCTAGTAGCCCAGTCTAGATTGTATTTTTTTACTCATCTTCTTCCCTAGCGTTTTACCTTTTCCCATCTTTTACAGGGCGACCCATCAGCGTTCCTGTTCTGTAACCCTGTACGCTGTTTGTTTGTCTAATCTCGAACGGGTTTGTGCTGTAAACAAAAATGTTGTTGTACTTGTTGCAATAACAAAAAAGACCTACCTACCTACCTACCTAACATGTTGTATCTACACTTCTGTTAAAATGTAATAATCACTTATTCTTCTGTTGTTTGATACTTTACAGTAGTTCTGGATGATAACACCAATTTGGGTATCAATCCGATACCAAGTCACTACAGGATCATACAATGGTCATATTCTAAGTTGGTAAAGGGGTGGTGGTGGACCACTACTTTTCAGAAGTGCTATTGTACTGTATATGATTCATTAGTATTGCGATACTATACTAATACTGGTATACCGTACAACCCTAATACAGTACAATCCCGATATTGAAATACATATCATATGTATCCAATATGACTGCAATCTGAATGAATGGGTCGCATATATCAGACGTCTACGTCATCAAAAAACGATAAGTGTCATAAATATTCGCCAAAACAGAAAAAATGGGCAGAAAACAGACAAAAATAAGATGTTTAAGAACTCACGTCCATGTTCCAACACTCTATCTGCTCTTGCTTACATGCTCCTCAAAGCAGATGTCGAAGCCAATGACCCACAAACTGCGAGAGCAAAAATGATTACCCTTTTCTTAATTAATCCCCCATGCCAAATAATTTGGTTAAAAAAAAGTTAACTTTGGTAAAACAAAATGCATGAGGACTTAGATTTGGACCCATGTTTACTTTCGTGAACACAAGAGAGGCCATGAAGTCATTTGTGCATGCTCAGTTCACATTAGACATACATAAGAAGTCGCATATTTTGGGGGGAATGTAAACGACTGCATAAAAAGATCGAATTTAACAAAAAAATCAGAATTGTGCATCAAAACCTGCATAGCCTAAGTTTCAGATGTGTAGCTCACAAGAAGAAATAAGCAACTCATGCAATAACAACATAAAATGTTAAAAAATCCTGTGTTTTTGCAGGCGTTCATTTTCAGGTAGTCAACCATGCCTTCTGCAGCGGGCTAAGTTAAAATGCATTAACTATTCATTAAACTCATAGTCACGTATTCCCATTTGGACGCAGACAAAAATCAATTGTCCTCGCCGTACATCAAGTTGTTCAAACATTCCGCTGCCTGGCAGGGATGTGTGAGTGACTTCAATCCATCAGAGTTCTCTCACCAGTCATCTGACAGATGCACTTGTAAAAGGTTCATGGCGCTTCATGTTTTTCAATCAATTCTAGTCCAACACTTACTTGTTTGTCCATCAAAGCAGTCTTGACTCAAACACCCATCCAGTTATTTTTGTTGTTGTTTTAAATGGGTTTATTTCAAACCCATGTATCAGGTTTGTACGCTACTTTGCCAATGATAAATAATGCATGATTTCACCAGGTTTTGTTTTGCTTAGACACCCCAATTTGTTACAGATAATTCAGAACATTTGGATTTCACCTTTCAGCTAGTAGTAGCCAAGGACCACTGGGTGACAGAAGAAGAACTCTAATGAGAAGACAACTGTTAGACAAAGTTTAGTCCAGTGGAGAAAATAGAGAACCTAAAAATGTAAACATCAAGAACTAACCATCAGTCTGTTTTCTATACCGCTTGTGATCATTAGGGTCACCGGTGAGTTGATTCCCATTCCCGCTGACTTTGGACGGCTGGGCAGTCAATGACAGGGAACATAAATACAAACAACTGTTTCAACTTACATTCAATGAAAACAATGGACTCCAACTACCTATTGCATCAACACATAAGGATAAAAGCGCAAGGATTTTGGCAAAGTAGTACTGTAATTTCCGGACAAACACTAAACCCACAAAGGTTAAGAAGAAAAAAAAAAAATATTTTCATATACAAACTTCGTTTCCATATGAGTTGGGGAATTGTGTTAGACGTATATATAAACGGAATACAATGATTTGCAAATCCTTTTCAACCCATATTCAATTGAATGCACTACAAATACAAGATATTTGATGTTCAAACTCATAAACTTTAAAACATTTTTTTTTTTTTTGCAAATAATAATTAACTTACAATTTCATGGCTGCAACACGGGCCAAAGTAGTTGGGAATGGGCATGTTCACCTCTGTGTTACATCACCTTTTCTTTTAACAACACTCAATAAACGTTTGGGAACTGAGTAAACTAATTGTTGAAGCTTTGAAAGTGGAATTCTTTCCCATTCTTGTTTTATGTAGAGCTTCAGTCGTTCAACAGTCCGGGGTCTCCGCTGTCGTATTTTACGCTTCATAATGTACCACACATTTTCGATGGGAGACAGGTCTGGACTACAGGAAGGTCAGTTTAGTAACCGCACTCTTTTACTACGAAGCCACGCTGTTGTAACACGTGGCTTGGCATTGTTTTGCTGAAATAAGCAGGGGCGTCCATGATAACGTTGCTTGGATGGCAACATATGTGGCTCCAAAACCTGTATGCACCTTTCAGTATTAATGGTGCCTTCCCAGATGTGTAAGTTACTCATGCCTTGGCCAGTAATGCACCCCCATACCATCACAGATGTTGGCTTTTCAACTTTGCGCCTAAAACAGTCCGGATGTTCTTTTCCTCTTTGGTCCAGAGGACACCAACGTCCACAGTTTCCAAAAACAATTTGAAATGTGGACTCGTCAGACCACAGAACACTTTTCCACTTTGCATCAGTCCATCTTAGATGATATCGGGCCCAGAGAAGCCGGTGGCGTTTTTGGATGTTGTTGATAAATGGCATTTGCTTTGCATAGTAGAGGTTTAACTTGAACTTATAGATGTAGCGACAAACTGTATTTAGTGACAGTGGTTTTCTGAAGTTTTCCTGAGCCCATGTGGTGATATCCATTAGAGATTGATGTCGGTTTTTCGATACAGTGCCGTCTGAGGGATCGAAGGTCACGGTCATTCAATGTTGGTTTCCGGCCATGCCGCTTACGTGGAGTGATTTCTCCAGATTCTCTGAACCTTTTGATGATAGTATGGAGTGTAGATGTTGAAATCCCTAAATTTCTTGCAATTGCACTTTTAGAAACGTTGTTCTAAACTGTTTGACTATGTGCTCACAAAGTTGTGGACAAAGGGGTGTACCTCGCCCTATCCTTTCTTGTGAAAGACTGAGCATTTTTTTAGGAAGCTGTTTTTATACCCAATCATGGCACCCACCTGTTCCCAATTAGCCTGTACACCTGGGGGATGTTCCAAATAAGTGTTTGATGATCATTCCTCAACTTTATCAGTCTTTATTGCCACCTTTTCAAACTTCTTTGGCATGTGTTGCTGGCATCAGATTCTAAAGTTAATGATTATTTGCAAATAATCATTAACTTTAGGGGCGGTATAGCTCGGTTGGTAGAGTGGCCGTGCCAGCAACTTGAGGGTTGCAGGTTCGATTCCCGCTTCTGCCATCCTAGTCACTGCCGTTGTGTCCTTGGGCAAGACACTTTACCCATGTGCTCCCAGTGCCACCCACACTGGTTTAAATGTAATTTAGATATTGGGTTTCACTATGTAAAGCGCTTTGAGTCACTAGAGAAAAGCGCTATATAAATACAATTCACTTCACTTCACAAAAAAAAAAAAGGCCTCACCTTTTTTCCTCCAAACACATTTTTGGGTATTGTGGCCTAACAGTTCCATTTTTGTTTCATTTGACCGCATAACTTTCCTTCAGAAGGTCTTATCTTTGTCCATGTGATGTCAGATGAATCAAAAGTTGAGCTGTTCGGCCACAATGAATAATTTTTACGCATGCAAATTTTGGCTTCGTTTTGACGACATCCGTGTGCAGCCTTAAGTCATATAATCACTCCACTTTGGGTACGTTCTACAGGCCTGTCAAACTTTGACTCAAATACTAGATGTCATTGTATGCAATTGCTAGACACATTTAATTGCAGACGAATAAAAGTTAATAATCGTGTTACTAATTTGCCATCATGTGTTTTCACCCAGGCTGGATAATAGAGACTCCCCACTCAAATTACGTTAAATGCCATTTTGTTGTGAGCAGTGATTTGACAACTTAATTATGTAAACTGTCCTCTAAGTCCCAATAATAAAGAGTCTAATTACAGATACCAATTAAGACAGTAAATAAAAAAAATATGCTGAAATTACCACAGCAAACTGACCTTGCTGAATGTTGAGTCATGGTAGCTTGCAAAACACTGTTATGTGGGCTGTCCTTGTTCTGCTTTGAAATGGAACATTTGAAAAAAATCAAAAATGAAATACAAGTTCTGTAAATCTTGTTTATTAACAATGGAAACAAATGGTATTGTTTTGTTTAACTTTGAATTTTGGAGGTTATTAGCTTAATTTTTGCCACTGACATTATTCTGCTATATATTTTGTGTCAACTGGTTGCACACCAGAGAAATATTTTACATATGCACAATTAAGTTATGTAAATATTATTGATAAGTTGTGATTGTTTGAATGTCCCAAGAATACAATGACCTGGATGAATGAGAAAATTCATAGGGATTACCGATGAACAAAATTAACTAAATATGTACTGTAGTTATGAGGATAGGATAGAATTTTGTCCTACAGTGTGGAAATTATGTGGTTGCAGAGAAAATTCAAAAAGTCCCGGACTACAAAGCGTACTGCCGTTGAATGATCTATTTTACATCTTTTTCATATATAAGACGCACTGGATTATAGGGTGCATTAAAGGAGTCATATTATTAATATCTTTTTTTTCTTAATGTAAAACACTTCCTTGTGGTCTACATAACAAGTTATGGCGGTTCTTTGGTAAAAATGTTGCAAAGACTGTTTTACAGATCATCTTCAAGCCGCTTTCTGACAGTCGCTTTCTCCGTAGTCTTTGTTGTAGTGGTGTAGCGTGCAAGGGCGGGAGTGGAAGAAGTCTCAAAAGATGGAGCTAACTGTTTTAATGACAAACTTTACTCAAATCAATGATGGAGCAGCATCTCCTCATCCGAAAACAACAACACCGGAAACATGTCCCGTGAAAAACCGTTCGACCGAAACTCTCTAATAACTAAAGTTCCTTGGGTGTATAATGTAAACTCACTACACCGGTATGTTTTAGCGCTTTCATGGCGGGTTTACTGACAGATGTAAGTAAGAAATTTACACTACTTTATATTAGAAATGGCAACAGCGGAGGATGAATGTCCCATAACAAGAAGATAGAGAAAAAGAAGAAGCTTATCGACTACGGACTCGGCATGGACTACAAAGGCGGGATGGCGCAATTTTTCAGGATTTATGCAGATCCCAAATACAAATCAGCAGGTACCACAAGGTAAAAAAAGTTGCTTTTGCGTAATATTGCAAAACAAAACGCCAGATAATATGTCTTACCTTATACACACACACCATAATAATACTTGTATTTTGAAGCACATCAAGCGGTGCGGCTTCATAGCTTACCAAAGTCGTACTAAAACATTTGAATGGATTTAAGAGAACCATGTGTAATGTTCCATATTTTCAATGGAACATATAAATTGTTGGTGTTGTTTACATAAGTCATATTGCCATCATAGCGCAATCTACACGTATCTCTTATGTTTGACTGCCATATACTGGTCACACTTATCATTACACCATGTACCAAATAAAATTGCTTCGAGGTCGGTAAGCACAACAAGAATTATTCCGTACTTTAGGCGCACCGTTTTATAAGGCACACTGTCGAGTTTTGAGGGAAAAAACTCCTTTTAGTCTTGAAAATACAGTATGCAATATGTATTATTTTATTTGTATTTTTGTTGTTTTCCTTTGTAGATGATATAGAAATGGTGCCGATGAAGTGGCAGCTGGTTGCATCAGCTCTTTTTATGTGTTGTATACCCTTTTTATGTACATGTTGAATATGCACTGCAATAAATGAGTTCCTCATTGCGGGATGAATAAAGTAGATGATATCTTCAAAAACACGAAAATCAGAGAGACACACTAAAGAACACAAAAGAGGACATCAACGAGCACAAAGCTGCTGCAAACCAGCAGCGCCATTTTTACATACAGTAACAAAAATAAAATGCAATGAAAAACAATAGTACTTATTGTGCACATTCAATTGAACACAGTCTCGAACCACAATTCAAAAATGCACATGAAAACAAGCGGGAAATATGAAATAAAGACATAAAAAACGGATATAAAAAGGCAAAGAGCTGTGCAGCCAGCTGCCACTACAGCACAATCTTGGGAAAAAAAAAAAGTCTAAAGTGACTGTCATAATAATGCAGAGTAGTTCTGTATTAGAAGTGCGAGTGCGGCACATTTGCAGTCCCTTGCCTGATATCTGCTTCCTTCTGTTTCCTTGGCTCCATTCGGGGTAAATGATGTTTGACTCAGTTACAGCTATTTTCGACTTCACATTTTTTAATATACATTTTCCATATTTGCTCGTATTTTCTCTGGAGCCGTGGCAAAATGACCTGCATCAGGATCAGTTGACACAATTGATGAAACAGCAAAAAAAGATGTACATATTAAATACCATATTTTCTAGACAATAAAGGTGCACCTTTTTTTTTTCTGAAAAACTCAACAGTGCGCTTTGTAACCCGGTGCCCATAATGTACGGAGTAATTCTGGTTTTGCTTACCAACCTCGAAGCAATTCAATTTGGTACATGGTGTAATGATAACAGTGAACAGTAGATGGCAGTCAAACATGGGAGATACATGTAGGTATACATGTAGACTGCACTATGATGACAATATGACTCAAGTAAACAACACCATATGTTGCATTGAAAATATAGAACATTACACATGGCGCTCAAAAATTTATCAAAATGTTTTGGTACGACTTTGGTAAGCTAAGATGGATTGTTGGCACATTAAACATACGAGTATTATTATGGTGTGTGTATAAGGTAAGACATTATCTGGCATTTTGTTTCGTACTATTTTGCAAAAGCAACTTTTCTTACCTTCTGGTACCTTCCATCCCTCTATTTTCTACCGTTTGTCCCTTTTGGGGACCTGGGGGGTGCTGGAGCCTACCTCAGCTGCATTCGGGCGGAAGGCGGTTTGGACCCTGGAAAAGTCACCACCTCATCACAGGGCCAACACAGATAGACAGACAACATTTACACTTGCATTCACACACTAGGGCCAATTTAGTGTTGCCAATCAACCTATCCCCAGGTGCATGTCTTTGGCGGTGGGAGGAAAACGGAGTACCCGGAGGGAACCCACGCAGTCACAGGGAGAACATGCAAACTCCACACAGAAAGATTGAACTCAGAAACACTCAGGACCTTTGTATTGTGAGGCACATGCACTAATTCCTCTTCCACCGTGCTGCTCTACCTGCTGATCTGTATTTGGGATCTGCATTAATCCTGCAAAATTGTGCGGGTCCACCTTTGTAGTCCGTGCCGACAAGTTAGTCAATAAGCTTCTTTTTTTCAAAATCTTCTTGCTATGCGACTGTGACAGACTCTTGTCGTCGTCGTGCGGGTTCCCTGGACCATTCAGGAAGGACATTGCTTAGCAGGTTTGACTCTTGTTTATTCTTTCAATAACACAAGCTTGTCTGCTTGTCAACCGGGCACGTCGTCGCCATCTTCGGCTCGCTCTCTGTCGCTCTCGGTACTCAGGTTCTCCAGTCACTGCTGCGGACTCTCCAACTCCTTCTTCCCCGTTATCTCCTCTTTCTCCCCTTTTATACAGTGTGAGGAGATAAGTCAATCGTGTGCCGGTGCGCGATTCACGCACCTGAATATGATCGCGGCGTCGCTCCCAGCATGCCCCGCCTCTCCGCTCCGCCGCATTCCCCGCCTCCTTGCCGCCATCTTGGGCAGGGCTCCAGCGTGCCCTTCCCCGCTGCTCGTTCGCCGGCTCCGCCTCTCTACAGCGAAATTCATCTTCCGCTGTTGCCATTTCTAATGTAAAGTAGCTTGAAGTCCTTACTTATATCTGTCAGTGAACTCGCCATTAAACCACTAAAACATACCGGTGTAGTGAGTTTACATTATTCACCCAAGGAACTTTAGTTATTAGAGCGTTCCGGTCGGACAGTTTTGCACGGGACACATTTCCGACCTTGTTTTTTTTTTTCTGGATGAGGAGATGCTGTTCCTTTATTGATTTAAGTAAAGTATGAATGTCATTCAAACAGTTAGCTCCATCTTTTGACACTTCTTCCACTCCCGTCCTTGCATGCTACAACAAAGATGACGGGAGAAGACGATGCCGAAGGTGAGCCACGTAGTTAAGACCGCCCCCAAACGCATCCAAAAGTGACTACTTTAATGCACCCTTTAATCCGGTGTGCCTTTTGTATGACAAAAGATCAAAAATAGACCATTCATCGTCAATGCGACTCATAATCCGGTGTGTGCTATGGACTGGAAAGTACAGTATGTTTTTTTTTGTTTTTGTTTTTTAAACGGCTGAATTATTACTGCTGTCAAATGCATATTTATTCCTACAAAACTAAGTGCTAAATGTCTCAATCACAGCTTCTCATTGGAAACTCTTGTTTTGGCATTCAAACACAAGGGATTAGGGTTGTCCAAATAGCAGTATTTTGGTACCAGTACCAAAATGTATTTCGATACTTTTCAAAATAAAGGGTCAGTGCTCTTGTGGTTAGAGTGTCCGCCCTAAGATCAGTAGGTCGTGAGTTCAAACCCCGGCCAAGTCATACCAAAGACTATAAAAATGGAACCCCTGCTTGGCACTCAGCATCAAGGGTTGGAATTGGGGGGTTAAATCACCAAAATGATTCCCGAGCGGGGCCACCGCTGATGCTCACTGCTCCCCTCCCAGCGAGTGGAACAATAGGATGGGTCTAATGCAGAGGGTAATTTCACCACACCTAGTGTGTGTGAGACTATCATTGGGACTTTAACATTAACCTTTTTATTGGCTTTATTTTAACGAAAAATATTTTGATTGTATCAAATCTATTGTCACGCTCAGTTAAGGCTGGATCGGAGAAGCAGAGAGAGAGACGTAGAAACACTGCCAGGTAGAAACCAAGGCATCAAAGTTCAAAATAAGGTGGCCGTAGGAAGGCAGGTAAAAGGCTGAGCACAAAAACCTAAACGCCAAAGAAAAGATACTTGCACAAGAGGTGCAGGAGGAAGGGTGCCGTGGTCTGGATTCATTGAGGTACACGAAGGAAAGACCTGGCAGGGAATAGGTGTGTGCAGTCACTATAGGTAGGGTGTGGTGATTGCTGTCAGGTGTGCTCAGCCTTCCCGCCTTCCATGGCTGTCATGACAACAGCGGAAATAGAGAACAGGAGAAGCAAACTGGAAACAGGAATGTGACTCATATGTTTTTTATTGCAAATAAGATAGTTAACAAACAGAACACTTCTCTTTTAGTTGTAAATAAGCAAACAAAGGCTCTTAATATGGCTGCTGACGTATGCAGTAACATATTGTGTCATTTCCCATTCTATTATTTTGTCAACATTATAAGGGACAAGCGGTAGAACATTGATTTTACAATCTACTCTTTTATTTACTGTTAATATCTGCTTATTTTTTTGAACATGTTAAATGATAAATGATAAATGGGTTGTACTTGTATAGCGCTTTTCTACCTTCAAGGTACTCAAAGCGCTTTGACATTACTTCCACATTTACCCATTCACACACACATTCACACACTGATGGAGGGAGCTGCCATGCAAGGCGCCAACCAGCACCCATCAGGAGCAAGGGTGAAGTGTCTTGCTCAGGACACAACGGACGTGACGAGGTTGGTACTAGGTGGGATTTGAACCAGGGACCCTCGGGTTGCGCACGGCCACTCTTCCACTGCGCCACGCCGTCCCTATACTATACTTCCATCTATACTTCCATCTATACTTCTGTTAAAATGTAATAATCACTTATGCATCTGTTGTTTGGGTACTGTACATGAGTTTTGGGTGATACCACACATTCTGGTATCAATCAATCAATCAAAGTTTACTTATTTTGCTCTTAATTACAAATGTTTCAAAGGGCTGAAATCCAATATCAAGTAGTCACAGAATCATACATTGGTCATAATTTTAGTGCTCCTGTGTCAGGGAGCGTTTTTCCTTAGTTTATAAACAATATAAAAGACAAAAGATTGATGTTATCATTGTAGTATCCACTATATATGGCTTTTGTACCTGGTATCGTTACAGCTTAGGTCTGTGTAGATCCACCCATGGCATTTGTTTACATTCACGAGTGCTAGCTCGCTGTTCGCGGTTAGCTATTGTATCCTTCTACGGTGTGTAGTGAAACATGTTTAGCTATTCCTCGTCCTGCAGGGATGATACTTGTGAGAAACTCACTGTATTTGCCGTCATGGAGGCGTGGATTTGTGATTTAGAAGAAGCTAAAACACTGCGGAGAGCTGTTAGTCGCTAGCTAGCGAGCCATGTTTAAAACAAGAGTGGCGCTTTAGCGTGAAAAGTTTCACCTTTATTGTTTCTTTTCAGCCAAAATTTGTCCATTCTCCCTCTTATGTCTCCACAGTTTGTCTGTTTGTAAATACACCATGTGTACCGTATTTTTCAGACCAGAGAGCGCACCGGATTAAAAGGCGCACTGCCAATGAGCGGGTCTATTCAGGTCTGTTTTTTGTACAAAAGGCTTACCAAATTATAAGGCGCGTTAAAGGGCTCATATTATGATTTTTTTTCCAAATTTAAAACATTATCTTGTGGACTACATAACAGGTAATGGTGGTTCTTTGGTGAAAGAGTTGCATCGATATTTTTTTTACCGACTGTAGAGGTCGTTCCCTACCCGTTCCACCGATACCACGTCACAGGAGTCAGGCGTGCCGATGAACAGAGTTATAATCAACATGTGATGCAAAGAAGAATCTTTTCAGATGTCTGTCTCGTCAGTTTCTCCCACCTCTCTCCTCCGCTGGCCGCTCGCTGTTAAAGACAACAGTTGATTAGATTAACACGTACCACCTGCAAAATCGAATCACTTGCCAGCTGTGTCTCGCCGTACTGCACATGCCCCGCCCCTAGTCGATGGTGCTCCGCCCTCAACACCATTGAATGAAGCGGTGACTTATTGCTCCTGCAGCGCGCTGATCATACATTCCCCCACACGACCATTTTCAAGTAGCTTTCTGAGAGTCTCTTCAGGATGCGCTTTTTATGGCCGGTCTTATTTACTTGGCTCACCTTCGGCAGCGTCTTTTCGCCGTCATCTTTGTTGTAGCGGTGTAGCGTGCAAGGACGAGAGTGGAAGAAGTGTCAAAAGATGGAGCTAACTGTTTTAATGACATTCAGACTTTGTTTTGTAGATTACACTTCCCCATTAAAGACGGTGGCCGAACGGATATACTCATTCATGAACGGATTATATAAATATATATATATATATATATATTGTCAGTGTGGGGGGGTCGCAGCTTGCTGCTGGGTCGTTCTCCCAGGAAGGCAGACGGACTACTCGGAACATGACGTTTAGGTAAAAACATGATTTAATTTGAACTAAAAAACAAAACCAACTAAAAGCGCTCACAGCGGAGGCACAACTTGGGCAAAGGAAAAAAAAAAGTTACGCATAAACAGACTATGAACATAAATCAAAGAAAACTTACTTGGCATGGCATGAAACACGAAACTATGGCAAAGCATGAATAAAGTCAGCACAGGGCAAGAAAAGATCACATTGACGCCAGGACGACCAACAGAAAATGACAGGCTTAAATAGTGATGTGGTGATTTAAAGCAGGTGTATGAGTTCAAATGAATCATGTGCGTGAGTCGTGAGGACAGGTGAACTGATTGGTCATCATGGTGACAAAACAGGGAGTGAGAAAGCAGGAACTTAGAGTCCAAAGGTCAAACAGCACATGGTCAAACAAAAACATGATCAACAGACATGACATTTATATATATATATATATATATATATATATATATATATATAGACTACAATGGCAGACGCGCGCACATTTTCAGAACTTATGCAGATCCAAAATAAACATTAATAGGTACCAAACGGTAAGAAAAGTTGGTTTTGCATAATATTGCTAAATAAACGGCAGGTAATATGTCTGCTAACAGGTGCCATTTTGCGGTCATTATACATACACCATAATAATACTCGTATGTTTAATGCACCAACAATCCATCTAGAGGTGCGGTTTCATATATTTTGACAGATTTTTTAAACGCTGTGTGTATTATTTTATATTCTCAATGGAACATTTAAAGTTTTGGTGTTTATTCCTGCCAACCATTTTGCAGTCTACACGTATCACTTATGTATGACTGCCATCTACTGCTCACACTTATTTCACCATGTACCAAATAAAATTGCTTCGAGGTCAGTAAGCAGAACCAGAATTATGCCGTACATTAGGCGTACCGGGTTATAAGGGGCACTGTCGATTTATTGAGAAAATGAAAGCATTTTAAGTGCGCCTTATAGTCCGAAAAATACGGTATGTGTTGCCTAACATGCTATTTTGCTCGTTGTGCCAGTAATACCACGGTACTTTGTCAGTACCGCATAACCCTTACAAGGGAGGAATATGCAATGAATGGAACTTTTCTTTCGCTGGCATCATAACTAATCGCAGCGTATTGCTCAATCCCCACAGTTGAACGAATTGTGATCTCTAAGGTGAGCAACATGTATTGTATGTTTTGTAAAATGCTTCAACAGATGATACAATCAATGTTGTGGCTCCCATTCAGTCATTTGACCTGAAGTAAATAAGGAGAAAACGACACGCATTACAAGCACAATAAATAAGTGCAGGCTTGACGTAAATGGGGTTGAAATTATAGGATACATTACTGAATGCATCTGAAGTAGACAATCTACAGCAACATCTTAGTTGTATAAATTGCATTACAAAAAAAATTATAAATGCCAAAAAGGAGAGGACTTAAAGGGGTGCTTTGAGGAAGGCCTCAGTTATGTAGTAAATCACAAGTTTGCACCGCCGTGTTTTATGATTGCTGGCAAAGTAAACAAATCAACTCATATTATGTTCTACATATGGTGAATGTTGTTATTCACCTTGAAGAAAGCAAACCATTAAGTTTAAGTAAATAGTGGCATTTCAGTTTGAAACAGAATAAGATTTTTTTTTTTTTGTCCTGTCCAGCTTCTCAGGCAAATCATATAGTTCAGTGGTCCCTAACCACCGATTGGTACCGGGCCGCAGAAGATTTTTTTATTAATTTTTATTTAAAAAAAAGAAAACATTTTTTAAATTTTTTTTATTTTTTATTAAATCAACATGAAAAACACAATATACACTTACAATTAGTGCACCAACCACAAAAACCTCCCTTTTTCATGACAAAAACGTCCCTTTTTCATGACAAAGAAAAAAAAAAAAGGGTCCCCCCGCCCCCCCGGGCCGCGAGACAAATTATTAAGCGTTGACCGGTCCGCGGATACAAAAAGGTTGGGGACCACTGATATAGTTGATGTAGATGCCCATATCGGCTGTTCAGATTTACTTTACAAAACAGAAGTGTAGGATACTTCTCTTGTTGCCTTATTAGAATTTAATTGTATTAAATGTATTTATATTATCATTTGGTGCAGCCGGGCCAGAGCGGGAGGGGAAAGGAAGAGAAAAAAGGGAAGACAGAGGGGGAAATTGTGGGGATAAGAGGGGGATTAGACAGAGAGACAAAAACAACAACAGCAAACACAACAAAAATAATAACAACAATATAACAACACCAGCACATACGATATGTACAAATATGATCGTAAAAGTGATAGCAAAGAAGAAGTTAGTGAAAAAAAAAATAATATAGAAATGACCATGAGCATTTTTACACTACAACTGGAGCAATACAAATACCAATAGAAAAAGCGCTATTGATCATGAACACTACCAATAGTTTACCTCTATTATCAACAATACAGTTGTTCAAATGCAACAGTACGTATACATAATGATAAATAGAAAGACAAAAAATATATATATAAGGAATACCAAACGATGGAGGGGAAGAGAGAGAGGCAACCTATATTAATCTTGTAGATTGTTATAGTAACAATGGGTTGAACATAATAAGATAAGGCCCCTTAGTTTGACATCCGCAGGTGCATTGGACCACTTCTTGTAGGAAAGAGGCACTAACTGGGACTTCCGAATGCAAAAGTGATAACCATATCCTTGAGAAAAGACTACCTCTCTAGCTCAACGCCAACATTTGAGTTATGACTTAAAGCGGTTGTTATCCCGTCACTACACACAAACATCTCTTTACATGGTCAAGTGGACCCCGACTTAAACAAGCTGAAAAACTTATTGGGGTGTTACCATTTAGTCGTCAATTGTACAGAATATGTACTGTACTGTGCAATCTCCTAATACAAGTTTCAATTAATCAATCAATCAATCAAGTTGTGCTGTCCTGACTTAAGCACACACTCAGACAGAGAAAGAAGGAATAAAAGACTAGTGGTTTGGCTTCTCCAGTGGGGAGTAGTTACTTTTTTTGACCTAGGTTCTTCCGGGTACTGCAGACCTGTTAAGTGACGCTCGCTTGTAAAAAAGCAACTTTTGGTTCAGTAAAGCTTCTCCAACGTCTCTTTTGATCAAGCCGTGTCGTCCTTCTGTCGGAGACCAGAAATACACTTCATTAGCAAATTTAAAATGTCATTGCAAAGGGTACTCCGGCTTCCTCCCACCTGCAAAGACATGCACCTGGGGATAGGTTGATTGGCAACACTAAATTGACTCTAGTGTGTGAATGTGAGTGTGAATGTTGTCTGTCTATCTGTGTTGGCCCTGCGATGAGGTGGCGACTTGTCCAGGGCGTACCCCGCCTTCCGCCCGATTGTAACTGAGATAGGCGCCAGCTCCCCCCGCGATCCCAAAAGGGTATAAGCGGTAAAAATGATTGGATGGATGGATGCAAAGATATGCCAATGTCTCTGTGGTGGTCCAAGTTCCTCTTGACCAGGGGTCACTAACCTTTTTGAAACCAAGAGCTACTTCTTGGGTACTGATTAATGCGAAGGGCTACCAGTTTGATACACACTTAAATAAATTGCCAGAAATAGCCAATTTGCTCAATTTACCTTTAACTGTATGTTATTATTAATAATTAATGATATTTATCTTTGTGGAAACACTGATCATCTTAATGATTTCTCACAGTAAATATATATAAAAACAGATACATATTTTTATAAATATATTCCGACTCTTTAAGTAGCAACCGAAAAAAAGAAGAGAAAAACTAGCAAATTCAAATCTTTTTGAAAAAAATAAAAAAATAATTTATGGAACATCATTAGTAATTTTTCATCATTAACATTAATTTTAGAATTTTGATGACATGTTTTAAAAAGGTTAAAATCCAATCTGCACTTTGTTAGAATATATAACAAATTGGACCAAGCTATATTTCTAACAAAGACAAATGTTTTTTTTATTTTTATTTTAATCATCATAAGTTTGAAGAAATATTTCACAAATATTCTTTGTTGAAAAAACAGTAGCTAAAATGAAAAATTAAATGAAAAAATGTTTTATTATTCTTTACAATAAAAAAAAAATACTTGAACATTCATTTAAATGGTCAGGAAAGAAGAAGAAGGAATTTAAAAGGTAAAAAGGTATATGTGTTAAAAAATCCTAAAATCATTTTTATGGCTGTATTTTTTCTCTTAAACTGTCTTTCTGAAAGTTATGAGAATCAAAGTAAAAAAAATGAATGAATTTATTTAAACAAGTGAAGACCAAGTCTTTAAAATATTTTCTTGGATTTTCAAGTTCTATTTGAGTTTTGTCTCTCTTAGAATTAAAAATGTCGAGCAAAGCGAGACCAGCTTGCTAGTAAATAAATAAAGTTTAAAAAATAGAGGTAGCTCACTGGTAAGTGCTGCTATTTGAGCTATTTTTAGAACAGGCCAGCGGGCTACTCATCTGTTCCTTGCGGGCTACCTGGTGCCCGCGGGCACCGCGTTGGTGACCCCTGCTCTAGACACCAGGCGCACATTAGTGTTAAGAATTTGCTGCAAAAATGTTTGTGTCCCAAGGTTTCGACTGAACTCTGGGGGCTTGAATGATGTCGCTGATTTAAATGTGAGCGTGAATTGTCGTGTAATGGCCTTGTGATTGGCTTGCAACCAGTCTAGGGTGTACGGCCGCCTTGGACCTGAAGTCAGCTGTAATTGGCTCGGTACAGATGGGATGCAGCATAATGTAAACGTTTGACTTCTGTGCTTTTCAGTGTTAGTCACTATTTACACACACAAACATGCACACACACACTCACGCACCCAACAGAGAGAAGGGAAGTGAGAGCCTGTGAAAGGAAGATGAAAACAAATATTTTCTCACCAGATAGCCAGAGGAAGTAGTAGCTGATGTAAACAAAAAGCAATTAGATTCCATTAAAAATTTGATTGCCCATTCCCAATCTGCTAATGCAACAACATGAAAATAAAATGATTAATATTGTGGATAAAAGAAACAGCTGGAATTGAATGACTAGAAGAAATAAAACAGATTTTCAGATTGGCATCTGCACATACTTAAAGTGTGTTTGTGCGGCAGCTGGAATGTGTCACATTTTCTGATGATACTTCCCAAATTATGGTGTCCAATGTGGAATTTGTCTTTGTAAAAGAGATAAAAGGTTGAAATAGATCAGTGGTTCTTAACTTTGTTGGAGGTACTGAACCCCACCAGTTTCATATGCGCATTCACCGAACAATACTTTAGGGAAAAATAAAATGTTTTTTTTTTCATATTCAAGAAAAAGTTTTTTTTTTTTTAACTTGTGCACAAAATGAACCATGCATGAACATCACCTTGTTCAAAGAACAAAACAAATACAGTGCATGAACTCACAACAAATTGCACACCCCACACACTAGAGATGCGCGGTTTGCGGTCTCATCCGCGGAGTCCGCGGATAAACCGCGGGTCGGCGAAAAAATAGATTTTAATTAGATTCGGGCGGGTGGCGGTTGAACCATCTGGAAATATTTGATATACATGGTTCTGTGATCGGTATCCTTTGCCATTCAAAGAGCCATTTAAGACCCGTGTCATAAAGCAAAGAAGACAATAAGAGACACTATTATTCTCCTGAATGACTGCCGGTAGTCACCCAGATAATAAGTACTAGGGCGTGCTATGAAGCCATTGGCTTTGTTGCCTACTACAACATGTACGATCTGCTTGTCAGTCAAGCATCAGGTTGTGTGTGGCTTCCGCAGCAACACGCACACGACTGCAAGGCATACTGGGTGACACAGAGTACTCTAATGGCTGTGATATAAACAATTTTAACACTCTTAGTAATATGCGCCACGCTGTGAAGCCACACCAATTAAGAACGACAAAAACATTTTTCGGGAGAACATCCTCACAGTAACACAACATAAACGCAACACAACAAATACCCATAATCCTTTGTATTCATGACACTTCCTGACTATTTTATTTACCCCCCCCCCGTGCGTCGGTAAGGTGGGCGGGATTGGGGGCGCGGGGGTGTAAAATATATTCAGGATTTGTCACGGATACAAAGGATTATGGGTATTTGCTGTGTTGCGTTTATGTTGTGTTACTGTGAGGATGTTCTCCCGAAATGTGTTTGTCAATCTTGTTGGGTGTGGCTTCACAGCGTGGCGCATATTAGTAAGTGTTAAAGTTGTTTATATCACAACCATCAGTGTACTCTGTATCACCCAGTATGCCTTTCAATCTTGAACGTGCAATTGCGGAAGCTGCACACAACATGTTGCCGGACCAACAATCGGTTCGTATATGTTGTTGAAGGTGTCAAAGATAACGCCCATATTCTTGTAATCAGGATGAACGCTATTGGATAGTCGCGGGGACGTTGGTGGCTCGAATTGTCATCATTACTCTGTGAAACAGGTTTAAATAGCTCTGTGAGTGGTAAAGGCGGACAACCTCTGATGTATTTCAGCGGGCGGTTGGCGGGCGGGTTCGATCCTGATAAAATGTTGGTTCGGGTGGACGGCGGGTGGATGACGACTCTGGTGATGCGGATGCGGATGATATAATTGCCTATCCACGCATCTCTATCACACACATTACCATGAATTGATTTACTTGGACCCCGACTTAAACAAGTTGAAAAACTTATTCAGGTGTTAGCATTTAGTGGTCAATTGTACGAAATATGTACTGTACTGTGCAAACTGTACTGTTTCATATAATATATTCTCTTCCTTTGCAATCTGCTAGTAAAAGTTTCAATCAATCAATCAAAAAACCTGAAAAACAGATGGAAAATTAGAGAGAACATTGTTTGGGGGTATCCATAATATGCTGATAGGGAGAAGTTTTTATTTACATGATAAGTCGGATGTGTCTTTACCTCCGTGGCGGAGACACCGCCGAACCCCTGAGCCCAACTCACCGAACCCCTAGGGTTCGATCGAACCCAGGTTAAGAACCACTGAAATAGATCAATGTTTACATTAGATTCTCCAGCATTGCTGTAATAATTGTCCATTTCAAATGTGCCTGTTACTGTTTATTATCTAACCGTCTCTTATATGTCTTTGCTCGCCCTATCCAGCATCCATCGTAATTGGGAAATGGTGGTGTGAGATGGAGCCGTGTCTGGAGGGAGAAGAGTGCAAGACTCTGCCTGACAATTCCGGATGGATGTGCTCGTCTGGAAATAAAGTCAAGACCACGAGGGTGAGACCTCACGCCAATGTGTTTCTGCAGGAGCTTGAGGCCACAATTCACAGCAGTGTACATGAATGCAGTACACAAATGTGCCCTTAGTGTACATTTGAAACCCGTATAAATAGGCCCGCATTTCCATAGAAATTATTCATACCCTGGCATAGGGCTGCACGATTTTGGCCCAATTCTCTGAAAACGCAATTTACGACTACGATTTCTTTGGGTGTTGGGGTCGGAGGAGGTATTTGCTGATGCCATCATGTAATTTGCAGTGAAACAGCCTAATACAAAGGAAAAAGAAAATGTCATACATATACCTTAAAGGCCTACTGAAACCCACTACTACCCACCACGCAGTCTGATAGTTTATATACCTTAAAGGCCTACTGAAACCCACTACTACCCACCACTCAGTCTGATAGTTTATATATCAATGATGAAATATTAACATTGCAACACATGCCAATACGGCCTTTTCAGTTTACTAAATTGCAATATTGAATTTCCCACTGTTGTGATCCGATGGTCGGATCATCACCGTATCGTTATTTTTGTTCCATTTTTATATCACTCTGCGGTTTGACATGCTTAGTTCCTGTTTTGTTCGTTTCCATGGTCACTCATTAGTTTCAGCTGCTACTCTCGGTTCCAGCACACCTGTCTTTACTAATCACCACCCTTTATAAGCCAGCCTTTTCTGTTCACTCATTGTCGGATCTTAGTTTGTTCTGCTTATGACTTGTCTCTCACTCTCTATCTCGCTAGCTCTCCCGCTAAGCTCTATTTTTATTCCTAGCCTTCATGCCGGTTGTTTTTTTTTTCTTCTCTTTGTGCCAAGGGTTTGTGTTTCGGTTAGTTTGACCTAGCTTTCCATGCTAGCGATTTTATTTGCCTTTTCTATTTACACCAGTGTTTTTGTTCTAGCCTGATTTGAGTTAATAAATTACTTTAGTTCTTACCCTTTGCTGTGTTTTTGCTGCCGCATCCACGGAGGACCAAATCCAGCAACAATATGCCACGCAAGTCTAACACCCGCGAGTTTTTTGTTGATGACGTCACGAACTGTAAGGAAATATTAGCACTGCACCGAACATGGCTAAAAGTCGTCTCTGTTCATGCCGTAATTACACAGTATTTTGGACATCTGTGTTGCTGAATCTTTTGCAATTTTTTCATTTAATAATGGAGACTATAAAGAACAATGCTGCTGGTGGAAAGCGGTGGATTGCAGTTGTCTTTAGCACCGAAACACAGCCGGCGTTTCTTAGTTTGTTGTGAAGCTTTAACACAGAGCGGTCAAGCGAACATGTTTTCTCTACGTCAACCAGCATGTTTTTGGATGGGGAGATTGTGATATACATCTTACCGGAGAAATCATTGGATTATTTGTCGTCCTGCAGCAGCTGTTTAAAAGGCAGCTGTGAGCTTTGCTCCTCGGCTTCTCTCTGTGACACTTCGTGTTCACATCAGCCATCCGACCTCGAGGTATGTCTTTACAATCTTTAAAATCTCTCTAAAACACTATTAAAACAATAAGCAGATAAGGGATCTTCCAGAATTATCCTAGTAAATAAACGCTCACACTGCCGCCACACAGTCCTCCACCATCAATATCCTAATTCACGAATCTTTCATACCTCGCTCAAATTGATGGGGAAATTGTCGTTTTCTCGGTCCGAATTGCTCTTACTGCTGGTGGCTCCCATTAAAAACAACGTGAATATGTGTGGAGCCCTGCAACTCATGACGTCACGCGCACATACTTCCGGTACAGGCAGGGCTTTTCTATTAACGACCAAAAGTTGCGAACTTTATCGTCCATGTCCTTTACTAAATCTTTTCAGCAAAAATATGGCAATATCGTGAAATGATCAAGTATGACACATACAATGGACCTTCTATTCCCGTTTGAATAAGAAAATCTCATTTCAGTAGGCCTTTAAAATCGTCCAAATAATTATTTTTTGATCAGATATAAAACACTTGAATTTGGATCAATCATGATTATTTACAGGTTAGTAGTCGATTTTTGCAATCTAAATTGATCAAATTAACGAGCGAGCACTATGTTAGAGTCTCTTCATTCCTTTTTGCACTAACGTATCCTTTAACCTGATCACTCACCAACTAACAACCGGGGTGCTTTCAGGTAACCATTCGTGCTTAAGAAAATGGAGCATCCGTCCATCCATCCATCATCTTCCGCTTTTCCGAGGTCGGGTCGCGGGGGCAACAGCCTAAGCAGGGAAACCCAGACTTCCCTCTCCCCAGCCACTTCGTCTAGCTCTTCCCGGGGGATCCCGAGTCGTTCTCAGGCCAGCCGGGAGACATAGTCTCCCCAACGTGTCCTGGGTCTTCCCCGTGGCCTCCTACCGGTTGGACGTGCCCTAAACACCTCCCTAGGGAGGCGTTCGGGTGGCATCCTGATCGGATGCCCGAACCACCTCATCTGGCTCCTCTCGATGTGAAGGAGCAGCGGCTTTACTTTGAGCTCCTCCCGGATGGCAGAGCTTCTCACCCTATCTCTAAGGGAGAGCCCCGCCACACGGCGGAGGAAACTCATTTCGGCCGCTCGTACCCGTGATCTTATCCTTTTGGTCATGACCCAAAGCTCATGACCATAGGTGAGGATGGGAACGTAGATCGACCGGTAAATTGAGAGCTTTGCCTTCCGGCTCAGCTCCTTCTTCACCACAACGGATCGATACAACGTCCGCATTACTGAAGACGCCGCACCGATCCGCCTGTCGATCTCACGATCCACTCTTCCCTCACTCGTGAACAAGACTCCTAGGTACTTGAACTCCTCCACTTGGGGCAGGGTCTCCTCCCCAACCCGGAGATGGCATTCCACCCTTTTCCGGGCGAGAACCATGGACTCGGACTTGGAGGTGCTGATTCTCATTCCGGTCGCTTCACATTCGGCTGCGAACTGATCCAGCGAGAGCTGAAGATCCCGGTCAGATGAAGCCATCAGGACCACATCATCTGCAAAAAGCAGAGACCTAATCCTGCGGTTCCCAAACCGGAACCCCTCAACGCCTTGACTTCACCTAGAAATTCTCTCCATAAAAGTTATGAACAGAGTCGGTGACAAAGGACAGCCTTGGCGGAGTCCAACCCTCACTGGAAATGTGTTCGACTTACTGCCGGCAATGCGGACCAAGCTCTGGCACTGATCATACAGGGAGTGGACTGCCACAATAAGACAGTCCGATACCCCATACTCTCTGAGCACTCCCCACAGGACTTCCCGAGGGACACGGTCGAATGGTTGGGCAAACTCCCATGCACCCTCAAGAACCCTGCCGAGAGTATAGAGCTGGTCCACAGTTCCACGACCAGGACGAAAACCACACTGTTCCTCCTGAATCCAACGTTCGACTATCCGGCGTAGCCTCCTCTCCAGTACACCTGAATAAACCTTACCGGGAAGGCTGAGGAGTGTGATCCCACGATAGTTGGAACACACCCTCCGGTCCCCCTTCTTAAAGAGAGGAACCACCACCCCGGTCTGCCAATCCAGAGGTACCGCCCCCGATGTCCACGCGATGCTGCAAAGTCTTGTCAACCAAGACAGCCCCACAGCATCCAGAGCCTTAAGGAACTCCGGGCGGATCTCGTCCACCCCTGGGGCCTTGCCACATGCGGTCAAAATAAATTGCGGACATACGTGATCAGTGCAATAAATGTATTTATTGTGATTAATCACATGAGTTCAATCAAAGTTCATTTATTTAGCCCTAAATCACAAGTGTCTCAAAGGGCTGCACAAGCCTCAACGGCATCCTCGGCTCGGATCCCACATCAGGACAAAAAAAAAACTCAATCCAAGCTGATTCAATGAGAAACCTTGGAGGGGACCGCAGATGTGGAGGTGGAGTTGCAATGGAGGTGGAGTGGCTCTAGTTAGTAGTGTGAGAGTCAAATTCTCAGTGGGGCCAGCAGGGGATCATCTTGAGTTTAGACAAGTCAGCAGCGCAGAGACTTCCCCAACTGATGCACAGATGAGTGGTCCACCCCGGGTACCGACTTTGAACAGCTAGCGCTTCATCTGTGGTCACCTAATAACCTCTCCACGCAGGAGAGGGGGGCAGAGCAGAAAAGAGACGGCAGATCAACTGGTCTAAAAGGGGGTCTATTTAAAAGCTAGTGCATACAATTGATATTTAAAGATGTGACTTACATGCTTCTGAGTTAACTATTTATTCTTGGCAGCCCTAATTTAAAAACAAATAGTACTGTCTTTGTTCATTATTTCATTTTACATTGTGCCTTTTTGCTCAATGTTTCCATTGGTGGTGATTTTTTATTCATTTTCTACCGTGTGTCCATAAAAAAGCCCTGTTCCACAAATAGCTTGCTGGACCACATTTTGAACACCACTGGTTTTTGTATTTTACCCAGAAGGCAAAGTGTTGCCAAAAAACAGAAACCTGTCTCAGAGCTCTGTCTCCTGCACACTTATGGAAGTGATAAAGGTTGGGTTGCTTCTGAAAGTTTTCTGCACGCTTTGCAACGCAGTTGTACCCACACTCTCTGGGCTTTTGGAGGCGGATTTTCATTTACGCTGCGAATACTTGACCGCTTGTATTTAATAACTGAACAAATGCACAATAGAAGACCCGCTCTTCTCTTTCACTTTTAATGTGAAACTCTACTCGCTAAATATAGCAACAACGTGGCTTGATTGGCACCGCAAAACCCTGCTGCTTTGTCTTATTCTCTGGCAAAACCGGCATGTCTGAGTTCCATTATAATTCCTTTGTGAACAAGGGCAAATCGGAAGTGTTACAGGTCACATTTCATTTGTGGCCATAACTGTATGAATAAATAGGAAGCACTGACATCTGTGGGAGCGCATTGCAGTATCTATGTCTGTAGAGATTGCTCTCGCAGGAAGAAGGAGCCCATGGTAGCTCAGAGAAATGACAGAGATTAACATCAATTTAACGATTTTCAGTTTTTTTAACATGGTACTAATTAATTAATCAGATTACAATTTAAAATTGATTAAGCCTGCAGCCCAGCCATGGCAAAAAGAGAGTCATGCAAGGCACACAAGAGATTAGTCTGGCCTAAATGATGACAAAAGCAGATAGTTTTATTTTATTTCGTAACTGGAAAGTGATGAACGATATCTATGAAAGTTAATTTGTCTCTTTAGTACAAAAAGTTGTTTTTGAATTTTTTGCATTTGAATTTTCTGAACTGAATTTTTTTTACATCAAATTATGCTGAACATTTCAGTGATAAATAAAAATGGTAACAAAATGTGGCGTTAAAAAATTCAGTGTTTTAAAGGCCTACTGAAACCCACTACTACTGACCACGCAGTCTGATAGTTTATATATCAATGATGTAATATTAACATTGCAACACATGCCAATACGGCCTTTTTAGTTTACTAAATTGCAATTTTAAATTTCCCGCGAGTTTTTTGTTGAAAACGTCGCGGAATGATGACATGTACGCGTGACGTCATGGACTTTTAGGAAATATTAGCGCTGCACCACTCGCAGCTAATAGTCGTCTGCTTTAACCGCACAATTACACAGTATTTTGGACATCTGTGTTGCTGAATATTTTGCAATTTGTTCATTTAATAATAGAGACTATAAAGAAAACTGCTGTTGGTGGAATGCAGTGGATTGCAGCTGTCTTTAGCACCGACACACAGCCGGTGTTTCTTTGTTTGTTGTGAAGCTTTAACACAGAGCGGTCAAGCGAACATGTTTCTCTACGTCAACCAGCATGATTTTGGATGGGGAAATTGTGATATATATCATACCGGAGACATCAGTGGATTATTCGTCGTCCTGCAGCAGCTGTCATGTCAAAAAAGGCAGCTGTGAGCTTGGCTCCTCGGCTTCTCTCTAAGACACTGCGTGTTCACAGCAGCCATCCGACCTCGAGGTATGTCTTTACAATCTCACTAAAACACTATTAAAACAATAAGCAGATAAGGGATCTTCCAGAATTATCCTTTTAAATGTGTCTAATTACATCTGAAACGCTCACTTTGACGCTCTAGTCCTTCACTATCAAAATTCTAATTCACAAATCTTTCATCCTCGCTCAAATTAATGGGGAAATTGTCGCTTTCTCGGACCGAATTGCTCTTACTGCTGGTGGCTCCCATTATAAACAATGTGAATATGTGTGGAGCCCTGCAACTCGTGACGTCACGCGCACATACTTCCGGTAAAGGCAAGGCTTTTCTATTAGCGACCTAAAGTTGCAAACTTTATAGTGGATGTTCTCTACTAAATCCTTTCAGCAAAAATATGGCAATATCGCGAAATTATCAAGTATGACACATAGAACGGACCTGCTATTCCCGTTTGAATAAGAAAATCTCATTTCAGTAGGCCTTTAATATTTTGTGTATAAAAATTCAGTGCATGAAAAAATCAGTGTTTTATAATTAAGTGTATAAAAATTGAGTGTATGAAAATTCAGTGTTTAAGGTTGTGAATATCCATCCATCCTCGTAAAAATGTAAAAAAAAGTCAGTGCAGAAAAATGTACTGCTTTAAAAGCAAGACCCACCAGGTAGATTAAGGCCCCTTCAACACTAAGGTTATCCAGGGTATATCCCACCTAAACTTATCCTTGTCCACACACACACACACACACACAATGCCACCGTTTAAGACACCCTCCCTCCTCCGTCCCCCGCCGCAACAAAAAAAATGCGAATGTCATAGTCACCACTGACCTGGAATTGTATCCTTACCCTGTGTTTCAATGTAGACTATTGCCACATTTCTTTGAACAATAAACCTTGCTTGCCTCACCATCAGCAGCTGTTAGACTATTGTAGTGAATCATCATACATGAATCACATCTTTAATAGACGTGTGAAAGTAAACAATGTGATACAGAACATTTTACGACAGCCAACAACAGGACACAGTGCTTGTAGGCTGAAATTGGCGGTCGTACTTGACGGCCGCAACCACTTCATGGCTTCACAATAGTTATGGAGTACAAAACTAAACGTTGCGTAATCGCTTGACATACATCGCGGACAATAACTTTGCCAGTCCAAATGTATTCGCTGTTTGCTGTAGTACTCCTTTGTCCACAAGAGCCCGCATACTCGTTGTCTCCCCTTCGACAAATGGACAAAGTTTTTCACTAAGTATAATCACAGCAGACCTGGACATTCAAAAGTGCTCCAGCCGTTCCTGTGGTACAACACACAAGTTGACAAACATATCCCATCAGGCGGTCTTTCTGCCAGGCTTTATCCAAAATCCTCACTCAACTTTGCTATGTTGTCATCTGAGATGCGTTGTATTCGAGATAGCTGCAATCGTGCATTTCTTTCTTTTAAAGGCGTACTGAAATTACATTTTCTTATCTAAACGCGGAGAGCAGGTCCATTCTATGTGTCATACTTGATCATTTCGAGATATTGCCAAATTTTTTCTGAAAGGATTTAGTAGAGAACATCGACAATCAAGTTTGCAACTTTTGGTCGCTAATAAAAAAGCCTTGCCTGTACCGGAAGTCGCAGACGATGACGTCACCCGTGTGAGGGCTCCTCACATCCTCACATTGTTTATAATGGGAGCCCCCAACAAAAAGAGCTATTCAGACCGAGAAAACGACAATTTCCCTATTAATTTGAGCGAGGATGAAAGATTTGTGGCTGAGGATATTGATAGCAAAGGACTAGAAAAAAAATAAAATAAATAAAGTAAATAAAAAAAAGGCGATTGCATTGTGAGCGACTCAGATGTTTTTAGACACATTTACTAGGATAATTCTGGAAGATCCCTTAACTGCTTATTGTTTTAATCGTGTTTTAGTGAGATTTTAAAGATTGTAAAGACATACCTCAAGGTCGGATGGCTGCGGTGAACACGCAGTGTCTCAGAGAGAAGCCGAGGAAACCAAGCTCACAGCTCCCTTTTTGAACATGACACCTGCTGCAGGATGACAAATAATCCATTGATGTCTCCGGTAAGATATATATCACAATTTCCCCATCCAAAAACATGCTGATTGACGTAGAGAAAACATGTTCGCTTGACCGCTCTGTGTTAAAGCTTCACAACAAACAAAGAAACACCGGCTGTGTCTTGGTGCTTAAGACAGCTGCAATACACCGCTTTCCACCAACAGCATTGTTCTTTATAGTCTCCATTATTAAATGAACAAATTGCAAAAGATTCAGCAACACAGATGTCCAAAATACTGTGTAATTACGCCATGAACAGAGACAACTGGTGCAGCGCTAATATTTCCTTACAGTCCGTGACATCACGCGTACGCGTCATCATTCCGCGACGTTTTCAACAAGAAACTCGCGGAAAATTTAAAATTGCAATTTAGTAAACTAAAAAGGCCGTATTGGCATGTGTTGCAATGTTAATATTTCATCATTGATATATAAACTATCAGACTGCGTGGTCGGTAGTAGTGGGTTTCAGTAGGCCTTTAAGCTATTCATGTATGATTTCCACAAGTGTCTGTTATGAAGCTGGTTGTGGTGCGTTCTTTCTGACGTCACTTTCTGTGTGGGGCGCGATCTTTCTGGCCTCACTTCCTCTCCGAACCCAATTTGTAAACGATCGATGAGTCCATACAAAGCTAAGAGCCAGAGATTCAAGAAATAGACAGCGCACTTACCCATGTAAAAAAATATCCAAGATGAGACACATTAAAAGATGGGTTTGTGTGGCTGACACAGGGCTTAGGCTAAAAAATTATTAATCTACGGAGTTATCCGTCTTAATGTAGACAGGGTCTAAGACTATTTCAGAACCAGCCTATGAGGTGCCAAGTGTGAAGTCATGTGACAGGGGTCTTACAAAGAGGCAGGTAATGCAGCACTGCATGCAGCCAGGCCATGTAATCTGCTGTATGTGCTTGGATATGGATTCTATGCACACTTTTAATAGTGGAGGTCGCAGTGCTTTAAAGGGGAACAGTATCACAATTTCAGAAGGCTTAAAACCAATAAAAATCAGTTCCCAGTGGCTTATTTCATTTTTCGAATTTTTTTTCAAAATTTTACACATCAAGGAATATCTCGAAAAAAGGTTTTAAAGTGCCTGATTTTCGCTATCTGTAAATCCTCCGTCCATTTTCCCTTGACGTCACATAGTGATGCCAATAGAAACGAACATGGCGGAAAGCCCAGCAAGATATAGCGACATTAGCTCAGATTCAGACTCGGATTTCAGCGGCTTAAGCGATTCAACAGATTACGCATGTATTGAAACGGATGGTTGGAGTGTGGAGGCAGATAACAAAAACGAAATTGAGAAGAAACTGAAGCTATTGAGCAAATAGCTATTGAAGCTATTCGGCGATCGCCTTCCAACCAACGATTGCATGTTTTGACCAGACCACTGGAGCAAATTAAATCTGCCGATTGGTAAGTGTTTGTTTGGCATTAAATATGGGTGGAGGGAAAGGCTGGAGGCAAATATAGCTACAAATGTACATACAGCTAGTCTAAATAGCATGTTAGCATCGATTAGCTGGCAGTCATGCCGCGACCAAATATGTCTGATTAGCACATAAGTCAATAACATCAACGAAGCTCACCTTTGTGATTTCGTTGACTTTATCGTTGGACATGCATCTGCTTTGAATGTCGCAGGATATCCACACATTCTTGCCATCTCTGTGCCATGTCTGCCGTAGCATCGCCGGTAAAATGTGCAGACCAAACGAGGGACTTTTGCATCTTTTGACACTGGTGCAACTTAAATCCGTCGATTGGTATGTGTGTGTTTGGCATTAAATGTGGGTGGAGGGAAAGGCTGGTTGCAAATATAGCTACAAATGAGCCATAACGGTGTGATATGTACGCATCGATTAACATGCCGTGCTACTCGATGCACACTCCACGTAAATCAACTTGAATCCATCCCTGATCGTGTTGTTACACCCTCCGACAATACACCGACGAGGCATGATGTCTACAAAGTACGGTAAACAGTCGAAAAAACGGAAAATAACAGAGCTAATTTGACTTGTGTGTGTAATGTGTTTGAGAAAATGGTAGATTGCTTCCTATTGTGACGTCACGGGTGAAAGGTCATCGCTCCGACAGGGAACAATTTAAAGGCGTTTAGATCGCCAAATTCACCCTTTTAGAGTTGTGAAATCGGTTAAAGAAACATATGGTCTTTTTTCTGCACCATCAAGGTATATATTGACGCTTACATAGGTCTGGTGATAATGTTCCCCCTTAAGGATAACAATTCCCCAAAACGATTAAAGCTGATCACACAATGGTACAAACACTCACACAAAGTTGACTAATAGAAAAATATGCAACAGACAATCTCAAAAACTGAATGAAGTCTTTGTTTTTTACTGAATAAGACACTCAAAATACCATACCATACCAACTTTATTTATGAAACCCATTGAAAACAAACACAGTTGAAGAACAAAGGGTTGTACACCACAAAGAAATAGAGGCAAAGGACTGACTGAAAAATAACATTTAAAACAGAAGTATAATAAACCAAACAAAATGAACATGAACATGCCTAATGTGGGATTTACAATATTACTTATGATGTAATTTATAACTATGAACAATAAAACGCTGAATGCTCCTCTACGACCACTTCCTTGATTGACGTCTTTTATAATCGATGGATGGTGGTCCATCGGGCGGACGTCAAATATGCAACAAAAACGACAAAACATTTTTTAAATAAATTGTCCACATTTTTGATATGTCACTTTTCTGTACAACTTTGTTGTAGAAATCTGCTTCCGTCCGACACTTACGTCTCAGGCCTCTTCTGCATTGTGCTGCTGTGACATACTACCTATGGTTACCGTAGTAACTTATATGTCACTCAGAAGTGCAGATTCTACCCATTGGAATAATTTCTATGGTTTAAAAATATCCAGCGGGTTGCGTTGAAATGTTAACTATTTTGTATTATGCCCATGTTTTCACGTTGTGGGGGTTTTTGCAACACACTGCGAGGATTGTTCTCCCAGGAAGCAAAACGGACTATTCTGGACAGGACTTGTTTAGAGACAGGTGTGTCCCGAACGCAAGAGGCAGGTGAAAATCACAAGTCGTCATGGAAACTAAAACAAAAAAGGGTGCACAAAAACAAGAACTAATAGTGTCTTAAAACTAGAAGCAAACGGACTATTCCGGACAGGACTTGAAGGTAGGAACATGATTTAATCTTGATTATCAAACAGGTGCAAACTAAAGGGGCACAAAGCAAAGGCAGAACTTAGCGCAGGAAACAAAAGCTAACACTTAAAATAATTAACTGTGGACAGGGCAAAAACTCACTAACTGTGGCATGAACAAACACAAACTTGGCAAGGCATGAAGCAAACACAAGCAATGACGCCAGGCCGGCTGACAAAGACAGACTTAAATACTGGTCTCTTGATTAGAGACAGGTGTGTCCCGAACGCAAGAGGCAGGTGAAAATCATAAGTCGTCATGGAAACTAAAACAAACGAGAACTAATGGAGTCTTAAAACTAACAGAAAATAATAAAACATGATCCAAACCACAGATCATGACACATGTAGCACAGGGGACTGCCTCTTTTATGCTCTTTTGCAAGACCCTTGTCACGTGACTTCAAACTTGACACCTCATTGGCTTGTTTTGAGACAGGATAGATTGCTTCGGTCTTAATTCACCGGAAGTGAGTCTCGCTTTTTGAAGCAGCAAATTTTTCCGCGCAATTTTTTTTTTTTACACTGAATTTTAAAACACTGAGTTTTTATACACTGATTTTTTGGGATACGGAATTTTTACAAACTGATTTTTCCTACACTGAACTTTTAAACACTGAGTTTTTATACACTGCTTTTTAATATACAGAATTTTTGTTCACTGAATTTTCAAGCACCAAATTTTTATGTGCGGAAATTTTATACACTGAATTATCATACATTGAATTTTTATAAATTGAAATTTTGAAAACACACATTTTGCTACAGCATTTTTTTTCTCTTGTCAGCATAAATTGATGTTAAATAATTATTTGGCATAAATTCAGTGTCCAAAAAAAAAAAGCTTTTGCAATAAAGACACAATTTAACCTCCATTATAACTAACTGCCTTGTTTATTTTTAGTGGACCCTCACCAATATAACAATGGATATATTTAACAAAGTGTGTAAGGACGGACCTAAACCACAGTTCAGTGTAAGCAACATATCTAACAGGCCATAGTAGTCAAAAAAAAAAACAATAATAAAGCGGGAGGGAAAAGTGGGCGGTGCCTCCGACCACTGATTTTTCCTACACTGGACTTTTAAACACTGAGTTTTTATACACTGCTTTTTAATATACAGAATTTTTGTTCACTGAATTTTTAAACACCAAATTTTTATGTGCGGAAATTTTATACACTGAATTATCATACATTGAATTTTTATAAATTGAAATTTTGAAAACACACATTTTGCTACAGCATTTTTTTTCCCTTGTCAGCATAAATTGATGTTAAATAATTATTTTGCATAAAATCAGTGTCCAAAAAAAAAATATTTTGCAATAAAGACACAATTTAATCTCCATTATAACTAACTGCCTTGTTTATTTTTAGTGGACCCTCACCAATATAACAATGGATATATTTAACAAAGTGTGTAAGGACGCACCTAAACCACAGTTCAGTGTAAGCAACATATCTAACAGGCCATAGTAGTAGAAAAAAAAAACAATAATAAAGCGGGAGGGAAAAGTGGGCAGTGCCTCTGACCACTGATTTTTCCTACACTGTACTTTTAAACACTGAGTTTTTATACACTGCTTTTTAATATACAGAATTTTTGTTCACTGAATTTTTAAACACCAAATGTTTATGTGCGGAAATTTTATACACTGAATTATCATACATTGAATTTTTGTAAATTGAAATTTTGAAAACACACATTTTGCTACAGCATTTTTTTCTCTTGTCAGCATAAATTGATGTTAAATAATTATTTTGCATAAATTCAGTGTCCAAAAAAAAAAAGCTTTTGCAATAAAGACACAATTTAACCTCCATTATAACTAACTGCCTTGTTTATTTTTAGTGGACCCTCACCAATATAACAATGGATATATTTAACAAAGTGTGTAAGGACGCACCTAAACCACAGTTCAGTGTAAGCAACATATCTAACAGGCCATAGTAGTAAAAAAAAAAAAAAACAATAATAAAGCGGGAGGGAAAAGTGGGCAGTGCCTCTGGCCACTAATTTTTCCTACACTGTACTTTTAAACACTGAGTTTTTATACACTGCTTTTTATTATACAGAATTTTTGTTCACTGAATTTTTAAGCACCAAATTTGTATGTGCGGAAATTTTATACACTGAATTATCATACATTGAATTTTTATAAATTGAAATTTTGAAAACACACATTTTGCTACAGCATTTTTTTTCTCTTGTCAGCATAAATTGATGTTAAATAATTATTTTGCATAAATTCAGTGTCCCAAAAAAAAAAAGCTTTTGCAATAAAGACACAATTTAACCTCCATTATAACTAACTGCCTTGTTTATTTTTAGTGGACCCTCACCAATATAACAATGGATATATTTAACAAAGTGTGTAAGGACGCACCTAAACCACAGTTCAGTGTAAGCAACATATCTAACAGGCCATAGTAGTAAAAAAAAAAAACAATAATAAAGCGGGAGGGAAAAGTGGGCAGTGCCTCTGGCCACTAATTTTTCCTACACTGGACTTTTAAACACTGAGTTTTTATACACTGCTTTTTAATATACAGAATTTTTGTTCACTGAATTTTTAAACACCAAATTTTTATATGCGAAAATTTTATACACTGAATTATCATACATTGAATTTTTATAAATTGAAATTTTGAAAACACACATTTTGCTACAGCATTTTTTTTCTCTTGTCAGCATAAATTGATGTTAAATAATTATTTTGCATAAATTCAGTGTCCAAAAAAAAAAAAGCTTTTGCAATAAAGACACAATTTAACCTCCACGGCCCTGCGATGAGGTGGCGACTTGTCCAGGGTGTACCCCGCCTTCCGCCCGATTGCAGCTGAGATAGGCGCCAGCGCCCCCCGCGACCCCAAAAGGGAATAAGCGGTAGAAAATGGATGGATGGAATAACTAACTGCCTTGTTTATTTTTAGTGGACCCTCACCAATATAACAATGGATATATTTACCAAAGTGTGTAAGGACGCACCTATACCACAGTTCAGTGTAAGCAACATATCTAATGGGCCATAGTAGTAAAAAAAAAAACAATAATAAAGCAGGAGGGAAAAGTGGGCAGTGCCTCTGACCACTGATTTTTCCTACACTGTACTTTTAAACACTGAGTTTTTATACACTGCTTTTTAATATACAGAATTTTTGTTCACTGAATTTTTAAACACCAAATGTTTATGTGCGGAAATTTTATACACTGAATTATCATACATTGAATTTTTGTAAATTGAAATTTTGAAAACACACATTTTGCTACAGCATTTTTTTCTCTTGTCAGCATAAATTGATGTTAAATAATTATTTTGCATAAATTCAGTGTCCAAAAAAAAAAAAGCTTTTGCAATAAAGACACAATTTAACCTCCATTATAACTAACTGCCTTGTTTATTTTTAGTGGACCCTCACCAATATAACAATGGATATATTTAACAAAGTGTGTAAGGACGCACCTAAACCACAGTTCAGTGTAAGCAACATATCTAACAGGCCATAGTAGTAAAAAAAAAAAAAAACAATAATAAAGCGGGAGGGAAAAGTGGGCAGTGCCTCTGGCCACTAATTTTTCCTACACTGGACTTTTAAACACTGAGTTTTTATACACTGCTTTTTAATATACAGAATTTTTGTTCACTGAATTTTTAAGCACCAAATTTGTATGTGCGGAAATTTTATACACTGAATTATCATACATTGAATTTTTATAAATTGAAATTTTGAAAACACACATTTTGCTACAGCATTTTTTTTCTCTTGTCAGCATAAATTGATGTTAAATAATTATTTTGCATAAATTCAGTGTCCCAAAAAAAAAAAGCTTTTGCAATAAAGACACAATTTAACCTCCATTATAACTAACTGCCTTGTTTATTTTTAGTGGACCCTCACCAATATAACAATGGATATATTTAACAAAGTGTGTAAGGACGCACCTAAACCACAGTTCAGTGTAAGCAACATATCTAACAGGCCATAGTAGTAAAAAAAAAAAACAATAATAAAGCGGGAGGGAAAAGTGGGCAGGGCCTCTGGCCACTAATTTTTCCTACACTGGACTTTTAAACACTGAGTTTTTATACACTGCTTTTTAATATACAGAATTTTTGTTCACTGAATTTTTAAACACCAAATTTTTATGTGCGAAAATTTTATACACTGAATTATCATACATTGAATTTTTATAAATTGAAATTTTGAAAACACACATTTTGCTACAGCATTTTTTTTCTCTTGTCAGCATAAATTGATGTTAAATAATTATTTGGCATAAATTCAGTGTCCAAAAAAAAAAAGCTTTTGCAATAAAGACACAATTTAACCTCCATTATAACTAACTGCCTTGTTTATTTTTAGTGGACCCTCACCAATATAACAATGGATATATTTAACAAAGTGTGTAAGGACGCACCTAAACCACAGTTCAGTGTAAGCAACATATCTAACAGGCCATAGTAGTAAAAAAAAAAACAATAATAAAGCGGGAGGGAAAAGTGGGCAGTGCCTCTGACCACACGCCGATAAAGTTAACAGCCACTCTTCCTCTCCACTGCCCTTCGGCTCCGGAGGCTGACGCTGAGCGCCGCATACAAAAATAATGAAGGCAGTTAAGTCCACCAAGCCAGAAGATCAGCACACCATGACAGGTTGATCACCCGATTTGTATTCGTTTAACTGACTCACCCCCCACCTGAGCACGATCAGCGTCTTTTCTTAATGCTCTGCGACAATGACTTTGAATAGAAGCAGAGTCTAATGTGACAGCAGGGGGGCAGCCAGTGAAGGTTAGACCACCCGGGGGCTTGCCAAGGTTGTCCTTCAGATTCATACAACAGTTCGTAGACTTTCACTTGGACGCCACATTGGGGTCTATTCAGAATGTTAAAGGGGACCTATGATGATTTTAATCTACATGTAAAAAAAAAAACTTCCTTATGGTCTAGATCAGGGGTCACCAACCTTTTTGAAACCAAGAGCTACTTCTTGGCTACTGATTAATACGAAGGACTACCAGTTTGATACACACTTAAATAAATTGCCAGAAATAGCCAATTTGCTCAATTTACCTTTAAGAAATAAATCTATATATAAATTAAAAAATGGGTATTTCTGTCTGTCATTCCGTCGTATATTTTTTTTCCTTTTACGGAAGGTTTTTTGTAGAGAATAAATGATGAAAAAAACACTTAATTAAACAGTTTAAAAGAGGAGTAAAAAGGAAACAAATGAAAATTAAATTTTGAAACATAGTTTCTCTTCAATTTCGACTCTTTAATATTCAAAATTCAACCGAAAAAACATGAGAAAAACTAGCTAATTCGAATCTTTTTGAAAAAAATTAAAAAATTATTTATGGGACATCATTAGTAATTTTTCCTGATTTAATAATAATTTTAGAATTTTGATGACATGTTTTAGATATGTTAAAATCTAATCTACACTTTGTTAGAATATATAACAAATTGGACCAAGCTATATTTCTAACAAAGACAAAACATTATTTCTTGTAGATTTTCCGGAACAAAAAATTTAAAAGAAATTCAAAACACTTTGAAATAAGATTTAAATTTGATTCTAAAGATTTTCCAGATTTACCAGAATATCTTTTTTTTTATTTTAATCATAATAACTTTGAAAACATATTTCACAAATATTCTTTGTGGAAAAAACATAAGCTAAAATGAAAAATTAAATTACTATTTATTTATTATTCTTTACAATAAAAAAAACAAATTTACTTGAACATTGATTTAAATTGTCAGGAAAGAAGAGGAAGGAATTTAAAAGGAACAAAGGTATATGTGTTTAAAAATCCTAAAATCATTTTCAATTTTTAATTTTTTTTCTAAAATTGTCTTTCTGAAAGTTATAAGAAGCAAAGTAAAAAAAAAAAAATAAATGTATTCAAACAAGTGAAGACCAAGTCTTTGAAATATTTTCTTGGATTTTCAAATTCTATTTGAGTTTTGTCCCTCTTAGAATTAACTAGCGAGACCAGCTTGCTAGTAAATAAACACAATTTTAAAAATAGAGGCAGCTCACTGGTAAGTGCTGCTGTTTGAGCTATTTTTAGAACAGACCAGCGGGCGACTCATCTGGTCCTTACGGGCTACCTGGTGCCCGCGGGCACCGCGTTGGTGACCCCTGGTCTAAATCAGTGGTTCTCAAATGGGGGTACGCGTACCCCTTGGCAAACCTTCAAGTACCCCAAGGTATGCCAAGGGGTATGTGAGATTTTTTTTTAAATATTCTAAAATTAGCAACAATTCATAAATCCTTTTTAAATATATTTGTTGAATAATACTTCAACAAAATATGAATGTAAGTTCATAAACTGTGAAAAGAAATGCAATATTCAGTGTTGACAGCTATATTTTTCGTGGACATGTTCCATAAAAATTGATGTTAAAGATTTCTTTTTTTGTGAAGAAATGTTTAGAATGAAGTTCATGAATCCAGATGGATCTCTATTACAATCCCCAAAGAGGGCACTTTAAGTTGATGATTACTTCTATGTGTAGAAATCTTTATAATTGAATCACTTGTTTATTTTTAAACAAGTTTTTAGTTTTTTTATATATCTTTTTTTCCAAATAAAGACCACTACAAATGAGTGAAAATTTGAACTGTTATACAATTTAATAAATCAGAAACTGATGACATAGTGCTGTATTTTACTTCTTTATCTTTATTTCAACAAAAATGCTTTGCTCTGATTAGGGGGTACTTGAATTAAAAAAATGTTCACAGAGGGTACATCACTGAAAAAAGGTTGAGAACCACTGTTTTAGATAACATTTATTGGATGTGTTTTAGAGTAAAAGTTCCTCCACAGTCACTTTTATAACCCGTTTTTTGAGTCTGTCTGCCAGATGTTCGATTCTGGAGGCGTTCCCAGATTTCAAATGAAACAACACCCCACCCTCTCCAAAAGTGTAAAAATGTATCTTTTAAAAATGTACACTGTATTGCCAAAAGTATTTGGCCACCCATTCAAATGATGAGAATCAGGTGTCCTAATCACTAGCCCAGGCCACAGGTGTATAAAATCAAGCACTTAGGCATGGAGACTGTTTCTACAAACATTTGTGAAAGAATGGGCCGCTCTCAGGGGTTCAGTGAGTTACAACGTGGAACTGTCTTAGGATGCCCCCTGTGCAACAAATCCAGTCGTGAAATGTCCTCGCTCCGAAATATTCCAAAGTTGGCTTTATTGTAAGAAAATGGAAGAGTTTGGGAACAACATCAACTCAACCACCAAGTGGTAGGCCGTGTAAACTGACAGAGAGGGGTCACTGGATGCTGAAGCGCATAGTGCAAAGAGGTCGCCGACTTTCTGCACGGTCTGTTGCTACAGAGCTCCAAACGTCATGTGACTTTCCAATTAGCCCACGTACAGTACGCAGAGAGCTTCATGGAATGAGTTTCCATGGCCGAGCAGCTGCATCTAAGCCATACATAACCAAGTCCAGTGCAAAGTGTCAGATGCAGTGGTGTAAAGCACGTCGCCACTGGACTCTAAAGCAGTAGAGTGATGAATCACACTTTTCGAGTCTGGACGAGTCTGGGTTTGGAGATTGCCAGGAGAACGGTACACTTCGGACTGCATTGTACCAAGTGTGAAATTTGGTGGAGGAGGAATTATGGTGTGGGTTTTTTTTTTCAGGAGTTGGGGATTGCCTCTTAATTCCAGTGTAAGGAACTTTGAATGCTCCAGGATACCAAAACATTTTGGACAATTCCATGCTCCCAACCCTGTGGGAACAGTTTGAGGCGGGCCCCTTCCTCTTTCAACATGACTGTGTGTAACAGGGTCAAATACGTCTTGTAAATAATGTATTTTCTATTGTTTTATTATTGTTATAATTACACAAAATAAGTAAGTTACATGTAAATACCTGAATATTGTTTGATGTTTTGTCAATGTGGAACCATTGTCTCGTTGTCCCTCCTACTGCAATAATTACTGTGACACCTGTCTTTTTATATGCGTTGGACACGCCCTCCAACTTCCCTTTTTGTCTACGATAACGGGAGAGGTAGGCGTCCATGCGACGACAGAAAATATTTTGTCTTGTTAAGAACTTTAATTCATTTCTTGTTCATTATCATATTTGTGTAGGGGCTCGACGATGGCACAAAGTATTTGATGACAATTGTATTCTGTATTATCAGGTATGTTTTTATTTGACTTTGTATGTAACTACGCTGCCCTTTTTGTCTACGATAACGGGAGAGGGGTTGGACGATGGCACAAAGTATTTGATGACAATTGTATTCTGTATTATCAGTAAAGTGCAGTGGAGAAACCCATGGTGTCGGTCGTGCTCCATAAACAACACACAACGCAGAGGAAAAGACCACCGGTTACATGTGCACCAGTGCACAGAGCAAGGTCCATAAAAACATGGATTACAGAGTCTGGTGTGGATGAACTTGACTGGCCTGCACAGAGTCCTGACCTGAACCCGATAGATCACCGTTGGGATGAATTAGAACGGAGACTTGATAGCCAGGCCTTCTGGACCAACATCAGTGTGTGACCTCACCAATGTGCTTTTGGAAGAATGGTGGAAAACTCCTAGAAACACACTCCGCAACCTTGTGGACAGCCTTCCCAGAAGAGTTGAAGCTGTAATAGCTGCAAAAAGTGGACCGAAATCATATTGAACCCTATTGGTTAGGAATGGGATGGCCCTTCGAGTTCATATGTGAGTCAACTTTTGGCAATATAGTGTATATATCTTCAGGTTTTTCTCCAGACAAAAAAAATAACCACCAATCGATTCAAAGCAACATTGTTAATTTTGACAGCAGTTTTTAATTTAGTTTTAGTCATAGTCTTGACGAAAATGCCTTTTAGTCTGTCATATTTTAATCACGTTTTAGTGTAGTATTAGTCGAGGGAATTTTCCAACATTTTAGTCAACTAAAATGACAGTAGATTTTGTCGATTGAAGTCCTCTTCTCTTTAGGATGCACACACACATTAAGACGTGGGACTTGGTAAATGCATCCAGTTTTGTTTTGGCGGTTGGAAATCCAGCGTCCTTATCTCACAAAGAAAAGCATCTGATTAGCTCACTCACCGACCTACTTTCTGGAACAATTTCCCTTGTGGATCAATAAAGTTTGTCTAAGTCTAAGACGTTATTAAATACAATTGGATTTTTGTTTCTGTCAACATTTGTTCCTCTCGTTCTTATTTGTTGCCTAAAATGTGCGTTGATTCTTTGTTAATGTGTTTTTTTCCAATTGTGTCAATTTGATTTGATTAGTTATTGTCTCATTTCAGTTAGAGGAAAATAGTTTGTTGATAATAATTAAAACGGAAATTATTAGCCAAAAAAAGAACACTGAGCCAAATGAAAAAAAAGCTGTTTTAGCAGTATTTAAGTCACTGCATGTTGCATGCCGGTGTTATTAAACACATGTCACGATTACATGAAAATAATACTTTATTGTACCTTTTTTGTACAAACCCCGTTTCCATATGAGTTGGGAAATTGTGTTAAATGTAAATATAAAGGGAATACAATGATTTGCAAATCACTTTCAACTCATATTCAGTTGAATATGCTACAAAGACAACATATTTGATGTTCAAACTTACAAACCTTTTTTTTTTGCAAAAAATCATTAACTTTAAAATTTCATGCCAGCAACACATGACAAACAAGTTGAGAAAGGTGGCAATGAATACTGATAAAGTTGAGGAATGCTCATCAAAAACTTATTTGGAACATCCCACTGATTTGCAGGGTAATTGGTGAACAGGTGGGTGCCATGATTGGGTATAAAAACAGCTTCCCAAAAAATGCTTAGTGTTTCACAAGAAAGGATGGGGCGAGGTACACCCCTTTGTCCACAACTGCATGAACAAATAGTCAAACAGTTTAAGAACAATGTTTCTCAAAGTGCAATTGCAAGAAATTTAGGGATTTCAACATCTAGGGTCCATAATATCATCAAAAGGTTCAGAGAATCTGGAGAAATCACTCCACGTAAGCAGCATGGCCGGAAACCAACATTGAATGACCATGACCTTAGATCCCTCAGACGGCACTGTATAAAAACCCAACATCAATCTCTAAATGGATATCACCACATGGGCTCAGGAACACTTCAGAAAACCACTGTCACTAAATACAGTTGGTCGCTACATCTGTAAGTGTAAGTTAAAGCTCTACTGTGCAAAGCGAAAGCCATTTATCAACAACATCCAGAAATGCCGCCGGCTTCTCTGGGCCCGAGATCATCTAAGATGTAATGATGCAAAGTGGGAAAGTGTTTTGTGGTCTGATGAGTCCACATTTCAAATTGTTTTTGGAAATATTCGACATCGTGTCATCCGGACCAAAGCGGAAGCGAACCATCCAGACTGTTATCGATGCAAAATTCAAAACCCAGCATCTGTGATGATTTGGGGGTGCATTAGTGCCCAAGGCATGGGTAAATTACACATCTGGGAAGGTACCATAATGCTGAAAGGTACATACAGGTTTTGGAACAACATATGCTGCCATCTAAGCGCCGTCCTTTTCATGGACGCCCATGCTTATTTCAGCAAGACAATGTCAAGCCACATTCAGCACGTGTTTCAACAGCGTGGCTTTGTAAAAAAAGAGTGCGGGTACTTTCCTGGCCCGCCTGCAGTCCAGTTCTGTCTCCCATCAAATATGTGTGGCGTGTATTGAAGCGTAAAATACGGCAGCGGAGACCCTGGACTGTTGAACGTGGGAAGCTCTCTATAAAACAAGAATGGGACAGAATTTTACTTTCAAAGCTTCAACAATTAGTTTCCTCAGTTCCCAAACGATTATTGAGTGTTGTTATGTGATGTAGCAGTGGTGAACATGCCCTTTCCCAACTACTTTGGCACGTGTTGCAGCCATGAAATTATAAGTTAATGATTATTTGCAAAAAAAAAACTGTTTATCATTTTGAACATCAAACCCATATTCAAATGAATATGGGTTGGAAATTATTTGCAAATCATTGTATTCCGTTTACATTTTACACAATTTCCCAACTCATATGGAAACGGGGTTTGTAGTTGAAACTGGCTGAGAGCTTGACTTGATGTCTAACTAAGTGTTTCCACCACATGGTGACGTCACGACATAGCCAGTATAGTATATATATATATATATATATATATATATATATATATATATATATATATATATATATATATATATATATATGTTTGTCAGTAAAAGGCCTTGTAGTTAGAGTTCAAACCCCAGCCAAGTCATACCAAAGACTATAAAAATGAAAAATTACCTCTCTCAGCACCAATGTTGGAATTGGAGGTTAAATCACCCAAATGATTCCTTAGCATGGCCACCGCTGCTGCTCACTGCTCCCCTCACCTCCCAGGAGTTGGAACAAGGGGATGGGTCAAAGGCAGAGGGTAAATTCACCACACCTAGTGTGTGTGTGTGAATATCAGTGACACTTTAACTTTATCTTTATAAAACCAAAAGGCAAGTTCACACCAAAACACATGACTGGATGATTTGTTAAAACATTTATAAAGGCAGAAAAGACAGAATGCATCATGGGTCCCCTTTAAGGTAGGTACAGTATAGGGCGTTGTTTGCTCCAAAGAGTGCATCTTAATCTCAATTCCTTTACATCAGGGGTCACCAACCTTTTTGAAACCAAAAGCTACTTCTTGAGTACTAATTAATGCGAAGGGCTACCAGTTTGATACACACTTTAAAAAATTGCCAGAAATAGCCAATTTGCTCAATTTACCTTTAATAAATAAATATATATATATATATATGTATATATATATATATATATATATATATATATATATATATATATATATATATATATATATATATATATATATATAAATATATGGAACATCATTAGTAATTTTTCCTGATTAAAATTAATTTTAGAATTTTGATGACATGTTTTAAATAGGTTAAAATCTAATCTGCACTTTGTTAGAATATATAACTAATTGGACCAAGCTATATTTCTAACAAAAACAAATCATTATTTCTTCTAGAGTTTCCAGAACAACAATTTTTAAGGAAATTCAAAAGACTTTGAAATAAGATTTAGATTTGATTCTAAATATTTTCTAGATTTGCCAGAATAATTTTTGGGAATTTTAATCATAATAAGTTTGAAGAAATATTTCACAAGTATTCTTTGTTGAAAAAACAAAAGCTAAAATGAAGAATTAAATTAAAATGTATTTATCATTCTTTACAATGAAAAAAATATATATTTAATTGAACATTGATTTAAATTGTCAGGAAAGAAGAGGAAGGAATTTAAAAGGTAAAAAGGTATATGTGTTTAAAAATCCTAAAATAATTTTTAAGGTTGTTTTTGTCTCTAAAATTGTCTTTCTGAAAGTTATAAGAATCGAAGTAAAAAAATAAATGAATTCATTTAAACAAGTGAAGACCAAGTCTTTAAAATATTTTCTTGGATTTTCAAATTCTATTTGAGTTTTGTCTCTCTTAGAATTAAAAAATGTCGAGCAAAGCGAGACCAGCTTGCTAGTAAATAAATGAAATTTAAAAAATAGAGGCAGCTCACTGGTAAGTGCTGCTATTTGAGCTATTTTTAGAACAGGCCAGCGGGCGACGCATCTGGTCCTTACGGGCGACCTGGTGCCCGCGGGCACCGCGTTGGTGACCTCTGCTTTACATGATTCAACTGCTAATTTTGTCATTTTGCACGCAGTTTGACCAAACATGTTTAAGAGTCAATCAAATCCTCAAATTAGCGAAGGTTGCTTTTCTATCCAAATACACACATGTACTTTTTCTCTTGACCCTCTCTTTGCAGAACACCCAGCCATACTCCCCTTTTTAGCTTCCGGAAGCAAAATGCAGAGGAAACGTCAACCGAAATTGAGCTGCATTCTTGCTTCTGTAAAAGGTTAGTCTGTCTCCAGCTGTTCTTTCTATTTTTTTTTTTCTGTGTGTATTTAACGGTCGCTCTCCCGTCAGTGGCGTCAGGCAAGTCATCCTCAGTGATGTCTCATTAACCCAAATACTCAGCGCAAAATAATCAAATGTGTGTTTACATGCTGTGCATGATTAGGCAAGCGTGACACAAATACTGAATGTGCTACCACCCACGGTAAATATTTATCATGGCACACCAGAAGTGGATCGAAGTGAAGTGTATGCATGGAAGTGGATAGATGGTGTAAAAAAAACCTCTGCTTCTACTCAAGTGTTTCATACGATGTTGTAACGATACCAATATTTTGGTACCGGTACTAAAAAATTGTTGGTACTTTTCTAAATAAAGGGGACCCCCCAAAAAATTTCATTATTGGCTTTATTTTAACAAAAAAATCTTAGTGTAGATTAGGGGTGTAACGGTACACAAAAATTTTGGTTCGGTACGTACCTCGGTTTAGAGGTCACGGTTCAGTTAATTTTTGGTTCAATAAGAAAACAACAAAATATTAATTTTTGGGTTATTTATTTACCAAATTTGTAAGCAATGGCTTTATCCTTTTAACATTGGGAACACTATAATAATTCTGCCCACGTAAATCAACATTAAACTGGCTCAACTTGTTGCTCAGATTAAATAAAATGACAAAAATGTTCTTCGACATATAAAAAGTGCAACATTAAACAGTTTCAAGTCAACTCATCATTTAATATAGCATTTGGGAAGCCTGTAGTTTATTTTTATTATGTAAATGTTATATTTTTATCAACATGTGATAACAGGGACCTTGCCATTCAAACTAGGCTGCTACATTACTAAGGACTAATGTAACTATAGCTGAAAAAATTGTACAATAGCAATAGGAGAGACTGTTCATCCCTGAACACCATGGAGTTCATGTAGGCTTAATGATGCACTTACATTATTATATCACTAGCATACACTCACACACATACACACCCACCGCACAATGAGCAAACACACTCACCGTAAAATGAGCTAACGTTATGCTAAAAGTTAATTACCCTTCACCTCAAGCCAGGACTGCGAGCGAGCCGAGTTTGTTTCTAGAACGTCACTTAGAATGTTGACTGGGAGGTGTTTATTATAATTTGGGGAGAATCCGCTGCTCACCTGCTAAACACCTATTTGCTCGATGCTGAAGCGCTTACTACATGCGCTCTGAATACGCACTGCTGATTGGTTGTTACCGCTCTGAATATACACTGCTGATTGGCTGTTACCGCTATATATGTAACCAATCAGATGGTTGTGTGGGTGGGACAATGCTGGGTGCTGTGTAGGAGACAGAGGCAGAAGGGAGCGGAGCAGCTTGTTAAGACTTTAGCTTAGGCAGCTACTTCAAATGTTCATGTGGAAACTTGTTCGGTACACCTCCGAACCGAACCGGAAACCCCGAACCGAAACAGTTCAATACACCCCTAGTGCACATTAAGCATATGTTTCTCATTGCAGTTAAGTCCTTGAATAAAATAGTGTAAATACTAAATAAATGGTCATTTAGTAGTAAGTAAGCAAACAAAGGCTCATAATTAGTCTGCTGACATATGCAGTAGCAAATTGTGTCATTTTTCATTCTATTGTTTTGTCAACATTATGAAGGACAATTGGTAGAAAATGAATTATTAATCTACTTGTTCATTTACTGTTAATATCTGCTTACTTTCTCTTTTAACATGTTCTATCTACACTTCTGTTGAAATGTAACAATCACGTATCCTTCTGTTGTTTGATACTTTACATTAGTTTTGGATGATAACAACAAATTTGGGTATCAATATGATAAAAAGTAGTTACAGGATCAGACACTGGTAAAATTCAAAGTCCTCATGTGTCCAGGGACATATTTCCTGAGTTTATAAACATACTATACATTTGGAAAAAACGAAAGAAGATGTTGTGATGCCGAAAAATATCGCCGTAATCATACTAATATCGACCGGATACGTGCCTGTACTTGATATCATTACAGTGGATGTTAGGTGTAGCTCCACCTATGCCGTTTGTTCACAGTGTGTAGTAAGGCATGTTTTGCTATTCCCGGTCCTCCAGTGATAATGCTTGTAAGAAACTTACTTTATTTGTCATCATGGAGGCGAGGATTAGTGATTTAAAAGTAACTAAAACACTGCCGATGGCGGATGGACGTTAGCTGCTGGATAGCTAGCCATGTCTTAAAGCACCTCTTCCTGAGGGTGTCTCAGTATTACAAATTTACCTTTATAATTTTTTTTTAAGCCAGAATGTGTCCATTCTCCCTTTTCTGTCTAAACACTGTGTGTGCTTGTAAGTACTCTGTGATTGTGTGACGCCGAACATGCTCCTCTGCTCTTAAAAGGGAACACTATCACAATTTCAGAAGGGTTAAAAACAAAAAAAATCAGTTCCGAGTGGCTTAATTTATTTTTCGAAGTTTTTCAAAAAATGTACCCATCCCGGAATATCCCGAAAAAAGGCTTTAAAGTGCCTGATTTACACTATCTGTGAAGCCACCGTCCATTTTCCTGTGACGTCATCCAGTGATGCCAATACAAAAAAACTATGGCGGATAGCACAGCAAGATATAGCGACATTTGCTCGGATTCAAACTCGGATTTCAGAGGCTTAAGCAATTCAACAGATTACGCATGTATTGAAACGGATGGTTGGAGTGTGGAGGCAGATAGCGAAAACGAAATTGAAGAAGAAACGGAAGCTATTGAGCGAATAGCTATTGACGCTATTCGGCCATGTCTGCCTTAGCATCGCCTGTAAAATGTGCAGACCAAACGAGGGACTTTCGCAATTTGTTCCACTGGAACAACTTAAATCCGTCGATTGGTAAGTGTTTGTTTGGCATTAAATGTGAGTGGAGGGAAACGCTGGATGTAATTATAGCTGGCAGTCATGCCGCGACCAAATATGTCTGATTAGCACATAAGTCAATAACATCAACAAAACTCACCTTTGTGATTTTGTTGACTTTATCGTTCGAAATGTATCTGCAGGATATCCATACATCTCTGTGCCATGTCTGCCTTAGCATCGCCGGTAAAATGTGCAGACCATAGCATGTTAGCATCGATTTGCATGCCGTGCTAATCAAAGCACACTCCATGTAAGTCAACTTGAATCCGTCCCTGATCGTGTTGTTACACCCTCCGACAACACACCGATGAGGCATGATGTCTCCAAAGTACGGAAAACAGTCGAAAAAACGGAAAATAACAGAGCTGATTTGACTCGATGTTTATAATGTGTTTGCTGACGTCACGTTGTGACGTCATCGCTCCGAGAGCAAATAATAGAAAGGCATTTAATTTGCCAAAATTCACCCATTTATAGTTCGGAAATCGGTTAAAAAAATAAATGGTCTTTTTTCTGCAACATCAAGGTATATATTGACGCTTACATAGCTCTGGTGATAATGTTCCCCTTTAAACCAGCACATCACAACGTGACTTTGGCGTGGTGCGGCTTCGGTACGTTTCAGAGATGGTATCGTACTGAAAATGATTCATTAGTATCGCGGTACTATACTAATACCAGTATACTGTACAACCCTATATTTTTGTTTCCTTTTTTTGTTCCATGTCGTGCTTTTTTTTTTTTGGCTGCCACTAAGAGTTCCTCGAATCGCCGTGCCAATCCTATTTGGTACTAATCTGTGACATGCTACTTACTGTTGTTCCCTGTGTGCACCCCTGGTTATGAATGGTGGGTGTTTGTTAATCATGTACGCGCACATGTATGCACAAGATCAGCGGGCAGGCGTATTTTCTTTTAGCATCCTGGCTTTTGTTAAAAGCCACTTGATATCCCCGGTCCTCCTCGGCGGGTCTCGTTGAAGCGGCTATCAGCACACAGCATAGACCACCGGCTCCATGAAAGGCCTTTTATCCTGCACTCTGTCTTTGATCAGCATTTCTCATTCACCCTCTTCTCAGGCTAAATTGCTTCATTTGTATTTGTTTCGTCATAATAAGACGGGAAGCCCCACAGCAGAGCATTTTGTTTGTTTGAAAAGAGGGGTAAAAAAAAAAATCCCTGCAGGTTTTGCCTTTTTTTCCATACAGTTTGCGTTATGCTCAGAAAAAGCAGAATGCCGTTGGCACGCACAGACGTTCGTGTTTCAAAGAACGTGGCGTAGATACTAAAAATGTTGCGAAGTCAGAGTGACACAAACGTCGGAGCGTCTTCCAAAATGATTGTCGACCGGAGACCTGCATTATCTGCACTACTTGCTAAACAGATCAGTCGATTCATTGTTCTTCCAAACAATTAAACACCTTAAGCGAAACGGAATGAAATGTAATTAAACGTCTTCAATCTCAATCAAAGTGTATTTACATAGTCCTTAATCACAAGTGTCTCAAAGGGCTGCACAAGCTACAATGACAGCCTCGGCTCAGAAAAAAAAAATCAACCCAATGGGATACAATGAGAAACCTTGGAGGGGACCCATACTTGCCAACCCTCACGGATTTTCCGGGAGATTCCCGAAATTCAGCGCCTCTCCCGAAAACCTCCCAGAAGCAATTTTCTCCCGAAAATCTCACGAAATTCAGCCGGAGCCGGAGGCCACGCCCCTTCCTGCTCCATGCGAAGCCCAGACTTCCCTCTCCCCAGCCATTTCGTCCAGCTTCTCCCTGGGGATCCCGAGTTGTTCCCAGGCCAGCCGGGAGAGATAGTCTTCCTAACGTGTCCTGGGTCTTCCCGGTGGCCTCCTGCCAGTCGGACGTGACATTTAGAATGTATATTTATTATTTATATTTAACATTTAGACATAGATTTAACATTTATATTTGCCATTTAATTTTTACTCAACATTTGAAGAAAATAAGCTCAATGTGAGAAAAGTGAGTTAATTGTAAGAAAAGTGAGCTAAATATTAAGAATATATCTGCTAAATTTACCATGAATTGGTTTACGTGGACCCGACTTAAACAAGTTGAAAAACTTATTCGGGTGTTACCATTTAGTGGTCAATTGTACGGAATATATACTGCACTGTACAATCTACTAAAAAGTTTCAATCAAAAAAAGGTAAAAAAAACAAACTGTGATTGACCCCATACATACCCATCATACATAGCAGTTGCGGGCAGTGCGTTTCCCACCTCGGTCTTCAGTGATGTCCAAAGTGGAGGGGGGCGTGGTTGCCGCGCCTCCTGCCAAAATGGGGTGTGTATGGCCTAGCCTCAAAACCAGCGACAGGTGAGTGGATTGCCAGCTGGGGCGGGTTATCTAATCACCTGTCGCCTTTATTAGCAGCAGCCGGGCGAGGCACGAGGTTGGGGTTGGAGGTGCTGATGAGCGGACGCAGGAGGAAAAGACATTTTGCTGAAAAGCAATAGCCTATCAATATTTATGCAAATAAAACAGTGTTATACCCTGAATTCCGGGCTCTCTTGGCAGTGTGTGGAGGTCCAAAGAACCCACTAGAGCACGGGTGTCAAACTCTGGCCCGTGGGCCAAATTTGGCCCGCCATGTAATTTATTTTGGCCCTTGAGGCAATATTAAATTAACATTAGACCTGGCCCGCCGGTATTATACAGCGGCGGTGCATTCACAGTTAATTCTAATACTTGCCAACCCTCACAATTTTCCCAGGAGACTCCCGAATTTCAGTGCCCCCACCCGAAAATCTACCGGGGCAACCATTCTCCCGAATTTCTCCTGATTTCCACTCAGACAACAATATCGGCGGCGTGCCTTAAAGGTACTGCTTTTAGCGTCCTCTACAACCAGTTGTCATGTCCGCTTTTCCGCCATACAATCAGCGTGCCGTCCCAGTCACGTAATATATGCGGATTCTACACACACACACACACACACTCAAGTGAATGCAAGCATACTTGGTCAACAGCCATACAGGTCACACTGAGGGTGGCCTTATAAACAACTTTAACACTGTTACCAATATGCACCACACTGTGAACCCACACCAAACAAGAATGACAAACACATTTCGGGAGAACATCCGCACTGTAACACAACATCAACACAACAGAACAAATACCCAGAACCCCTTGCAGCACTAACTCTTCTGGGACACTACAATATACACCCCCGCTACCAACAAACCTCGATTTTGCATGTCAGTATAAAGTTCTATAAGCCTTGCTTGTTCAATATTCAATGCAAAACTTGTTTGGGTCCCTATTAAAAGGTTAAGGTGTTCAAATTTGGCCCGCGGCTTTGTTCAGTTTAGAATTTTGGCCCACTCTGTATTTGAGTTTGACACCCCTGCACTAGAGGGCAACCTCTACATCCGACTTTAATGATTACCTCTCAAAATACCATAATTGATTTCACCATTTGACCATTGCTGGATAAGTAATATGCAAAAACACAATTACTGCGCATTGACCCCCCCAACAGTGTACAAAACGGGTTATTTTCTGGCGTATTCAAAAATCAATAAACCAGAATCAGCAATTGAACAATATCTTATGTGGTACTGTCAAAATCAAAATTGCAAAAAAAAAACCTATTAAACATAAAAAAATAAAGAAATACAAGATTTGAACTCACAATTTGTAGCACCCATTCAACACTGTATAAGCCAGTGGTTCGTTCCCCCTTGCAGTCTGTTGATTTGAGGGGAAATGGCGGCCATTTCCCCCATTTCATTGCCGATATGGTCTCACAAGATGTACAAACCCTGTTTTCATATGAGTTGGGAAATGATGTTAGATGTAAATATAAAATGGATACAATAATTTGCAAATCATTTCCAACCCATATTCAGTTGAATATGCTACAAAGACAACATATTTGATGTTCAAACTGAAAAACTTTTTTTTTTTTTTGCAAATAATCATTAACTTAAGAAGTTGATGCCAGCAACACGTGACAAAGAAGTTGGGAAATGTGGCAATAAATACTGATAAAGTTGAGGAATGCTCATTAAACGTCATATGGAACATCCCACAGGTGTGCAAGCTAATTGGGAACAGGTGGGTGCCATGATTGGGTATAAAAGCAGCTTCCATGAAATGCTAAGTAATTCACAAACAAAGATGGGGCAAGGATCACCAATTTGTTAGCAAATTGTCGAACAGTTTTAGAACAACATTTCTCAAGGAGCTATTGCAAGGAATTTGGGGATTTTACCATCTACGGTCCATAAAATCATCAAAATGTTCAGGGAATCTGGAGATATCACTGCACGTAAGCGATGATATTACGGACTCTTGATCCCTCAGGCTGTACTGCATCAAAAACCGACATCAGTGTGTAAAGGATATCACCACATGGGCTCAGGAACACTTCATAAAAACACTGTCAGTAACTACAGTTGGTCGCTACATCTGTAAGTGCAAGTTAAAACTCTGCTATGCAAAGCCAAACCCATTTATCAACAATATCCTGAAACGCCGCCGGCTTGGCTGGGCCCGAGCTCATCTAAGATGTACTGATGCAAAGTGGAAAGGTGATCTGTGGTCTTACGAGTCCACATTTCAAATTATATTTGGAAACAGAGGACGTGGTGTCTTCCACAACAAAGAGGAAAATAACCATCCGGATTGTTATAGGCGCAAAGTTCAAAAGTCAGCATCTGTGATGGTATGGGGGTGTATTAGTGCCCAAGGCATGGGTAACTTACACATCTGTGAAGGCACCATTAATGCTGAAAGATCCATACAGGTTTTGGAGCAACATATGTTGTCATCCAAGCAATGTTATCATGGACGCCCCTGCTTATTTTAGCAAGACAAGTGTTACAACAGCGTGGCTTCGTTAAAAAACAGTGCGGGTACTTTCCTGGCCCGCCTGCAGTCCAGAACTGTCTCCCATCGAAAATGGGAGCGCATTATGAAGCGTAAAATACAACAGCGCAGACCCCGGACTGTTGAAGGACTGAAGCTCTACATAAAACAAGAATGGGAAAGAATTCCACTTTCAAAGCTTCAACAATTAGTTTCCTCAGTTCCCAAACATTTATTGAGTGTTGTTAAAAGAAAAGGTGATGTAACACAGTGGTGAACATGCCCTTTCTCAACTACTTTGGCACGTGTTGCAGTCATGAAATTATAATTTAATTATTATTTGCAAAAAAAATAAAGTTTATGAGTTCGAACATCAAATATGTTGTCTTTGTAGCATATTCAACTGAATATGGGCTGAAAAGGATTTGCAAATCATTGTATTCCGTTTATATTTACATCTAACACAATTTCCCAACTCATACGTGTCATGATCCGTAGTCTGGATCATGTTTAGTTTAGTTATTTTCTGTTAGTTTGGACTCCCTTTGTTGTTTGTGTACCTTTTTGTGAGTCAGTTTGGTCACCATGGCAACATATTAATTTCACCTGCTGAGGGTTCCAGACGCACACCTGTTTTTGTTAATTACTTCCTTATTTAAGCCTGCCTTGTCCCGTCAGTCGGTCTTGGTCCCTTGTTTGCGGTATGCAACTGTTTCGTTGGTAATCCTAGATTTCTTGTTACCTGATCCTGTGCTAGTGTTAGCATTAGCTTCTGTGCTTTCGCCACGCATTTCTTTTCGTCTGTTTTTGTACCAGTGTTTTGTTATTAAATCATTCTTACCTTTTAGTTGTTGTCCGGAGTGTCTATGTTTGCGTTGGAGGAACGATCCCGCATTAAAATGCGACCCCCACGTGACAATACGGAAACGGGGTTTGTAGTTTCTCTTTAAGTGTCCTTCTTGAAAATGGCCTTGCAAATATATGTCTTGTCTTGCCTAATCATAAAAGATGCAGACGAGGCGTGTTGGCTGGGTTCTTGAAGTTTACTCCACAGCGTGCTCATCAATAACATCCAGCAATAACAAACGGCATGGCTACATTAAACAACCTAAACAGGGCTCCTGCGATTACTCTTCACTACTGTGGCATGCTGGGTAACGGAGTTCTTATATCACCTACATATCTGCCACCTAATCAGTGTTTTCTTATCCTTCTTTGTGGGTCAACACTTCCTGTTAATTTGCAACTTGTGATTGGATTCTCACTTTGGAATGACAAGGGAGTATCTAATCTCAGTCTCGTTAACATCAGGCTACCTAGAGCGGCTACTGTCAACAACTTGTGATCTGATTGGCTGTGGCAACTGTCTATCAACTCTATGTGTTCTCAAATTAATCTGCAAACGGTCCCGGTGAGTTTCCAATTATAGGACGCGTAAATGTCAAGTTCAACGTGAGGCCAGCTAGAAGGCCTTACTGACAACAATTCGTGATTTTATTGGCTATCGCAACTGTCTATCAACTGTATGTGTCCCTTCACTTACAGTGCATGGACGCCCGCATTGTTGATTCTGAAGGCCTTTGGCAGATTTCGGACAGCATGGCAACATAAGCTAGCTGAATTCTGATTGGATAAAAACTCTATAACAGAGCTGGAAGGAGCATAATATGACATGAAGAGTTTATGAATACTTTAAGATATTTAGGGAAAGTAAAAAAAAAATTACGTTTATCTGTATTCATGATAATGATTTCTGGTTATGTTAGGCCAGCAGAGAAGGCCTTGCTGGTCCTGACGGCACACCACTGATCAGACGTGGGTAGTAACGCGCTACATTTACTCCGTTACATCTACTTGAGTAACTTTTGGGATGCATTGTACTTTTAAGAGTAGTTTTAATGCAACATACTTTTACTTTTACGTGAGTATATTTATAGAGAAGAAATGCTACTTTTACTCCGCTCCTCAAACTTTATATTTACATTTAGATTCAACATTTGTTTTTTAACATTTACTATTAGAATTAGGATTTATATTTGAAATTTAACATTGATATTTAGATGTAACATTTATATTTGGATTTGAAATTTATTTTTAACATTTACTTTAAGATTTAAAGATTTAACATTCACATTTAAATTCATATTTAACATTTCAAAACCATAACCATAATTGATCTGTTAATGCACGCTTTGTTTGTTTTGTCAGAAAGAACTTCAAAGTAGGATCTATCACATGCCTGCGTTTCACCAATCAAATGCAGTCACTGGTGACGTTTGACTCCGTTTCACCAATCAATCAGAGCCATGCGGTCACATGATTAACTGCACACTTTTTTTTTATTTTTAAAAACCTTTATTTATAAATTTCTACATTTACAAACAGTTGAAAATTATAATCAAAGTAAGTACAAAAACAGTACAAAACAGTATAAAACCGTACAAAACAGCGCCAGGAGGTTGTAAATTCAAAGTAACTAAAATAGAATGCAATATATATATATATATATATAAATATATATATATATATATATATATATATATATATCTGTGTTGGCCCTGCGATGAGGTGGCGACTTGTCCAGGGTGTACCCCGCCTTCCGCCCGATTGTAGCTGAGATAGGCGCCAGCGCCCCCCGCCACCCCAAAAGGGAATAAGCGGTAGAAAATGGATGGATGGATGGATATATATACATATATATATATATATATATGTATAAAATAAACAAAATGCAAAGCCATATCAGTGAATAATTTAATTTTAGAACACATCATCATCGCTTTCAAAGCTTTTGGGTTGTTAGAGGTAGAGTGTTTTAATGTAGAGTTCTAAATCTTTTTTAAAGGCACAAAAAACAGGTCGGGTATTGAGAAACTTACATTTATGAATATAAAACTTAGCCAATAGTATAATGAGGTTGCAAAGGTAAAATACATTTTCAATTTTGTTTTCACTACAGTGTAAAACCAAATATATAATATTTTATGTATATTATTGTTTTAGTTGCTTGAGAGAAATTCCTAGCTCTGAATTTGTTCATTGCTATGTTCATGTTTTTGTGCATTACTTGTTGCCGTCATCATTAAACGGACAGGTTACTCATCAGATACTCAGTACTTGAGTAGTTTTTTCACAACATACTTTTTACTTTTACTCAAGTAAATATTTGGGTGACTACCCCTTACTTTTACTTGAGTAATACATCTCTAAAGTAACACTACTCTTACTTGAGTACAATATCTGGCTACTCTACCCACATCTGCCACTGATACATAGTAAGTGCAAAACATCGACCTCAACTAAATCAGTTCTTTTTCACCGCCGTCAATAACAATTAATGGTTGTTGAGCATGGAACCAGTCAGTTTGCTTGTGTAACTCACCTGGTCCAGCTTTTGATTCCGTTCCTCCCGGAGCTCGAACCTGGGTCCCGCAACCTGAATGAGATACAAGCATGCTAGGCACCGAGCTAAAACTTGAGCTGTCAACTCAGTGTCCATCGCAAACTCTTCATGTGTCAGGGAGTGAGCTTGACCATGGTACACATGGCACAGCTACATTGGTCTGGCCTCCCTTACAAGTGCGGTTTCAAGAACCACTTGCTGATTTATTTAAAAAGACCAGGGTGCGAAATATGCAAAATAGCAGCCTTTTACGAGTGGGTTTTCAAAGCAAAAGAGATCTGCTCAACATTTCGGAAATCAAAAATGGAAAGATTGACCTCAGTACAGTTTTTTTTAACTAAAGAAACACCATGTATCAAAGCGCACACAAATCGAACGAGATTGGGGCTTACAAAAATAGACCTGTAAAAACTCATGTTTTTAACTGCTGCACAAAGCACCGTCATTACATGTTTTATTCTGGTTCAGCGGGAAATTCCATCCAATTTTATTGTCTGTGGATATTCTCATTAGATTACTCACAGGTTATTGTGCTTTTCGGGCATTGGCTGGTGCGCTACTGTACTGTTCAGGTTGTCTTGGAAGACGTTTCTCCTCTCACCCAACAGGTTTCATTATTTCCTGCTCATGGACTTGGATAGTACACCTGCTCAGTGGCCTTGTGGTTAGAGTGTCCGCCCTGAGACTGGAAGGTCATGAGTTCAAACCCCAGCCGAGTCATACCGAAGACTATAAAAATGGGACTCGTTGCCTCCCTGCTTGGTACTCAACTTCAAGCATACTTGCCAACCCCCCCAGAGTTTTCGGGAGACTCCCGAAATTCAGTGCTTCTCCCAAAAACCTCCCGGAAGAAATTTTCTCCCGAAATTCCGCCGGACCTGGAGGCCATGCCTCTTCCAGCTTCTTGCGGACCTAAGTGGTGACAGCCTGTTTTCACGTCCGCTTTCCCACTATACAAACAACTTGCCTGCCCAATCATGTTACAACATCTACGGATTTTAATAAAAAACTGCACACACAAGAAGACAAAGCAGAAGAACGAGGAAGTTACAGCCATGGCGACGCTGTCTGTAATAGAGTGATTCTATGTTGTCTGTTGCCATCTCCTGGTGAATGTTGGCTTTAGCGTTATGGGGTTGCTTTTTGATTGCCAACGATTTACGTGGTGTTGGGCACCTGACGGCAAGTGAGGGAGTCTGTTCTGAAGCCCACAGTAAAGAGACATAACTTCATCACCTCGCCTGGTTATTGACTCCAACCCAATATATTACACCGTCGACGAGCAAAATGAAGAAATAAATGGCAGAACAAAAGTTACTCAAATAGTGAAAGGTAAGTGTCGTTGTTGTTTTTTTTAGTAACCAGCAAGCACAGTACAGTTAGTAGAACAACTGTGTTTGTATTACTGTGTATTTGATCGGTGCCTATCAAATACAAATATATATATAATAAAATAAATATATATACTGTAGCTAGAATTCACTGAAAGTCAAGTATTTCATACACACACACACACATATATATATATATATATATATATGTATATATATATATATATATATATAGAGGGCTTCACGGTGGAAGAGGGGTTAGTGCGTCTGCCTCACAATACAAAGGTCCTGCAGTCCTGGGTTCAAATCCAGGCTCGGGATCTTTCTGTGTGGAGTTTGCATGTTCTCCCCGTGAATGCGTGGGTTCCCTCCGGGTACTCCGGCTTCCTCCCACTTCCAAAGACATGCACCTGGGGATAGGTTGATTGGCAACACTAAATTGGCCCTAGTGTGTGAATGTGAGTGTGAATGTTGTCTGTCTATCTGTGTTGGCCCTGCGATGAGGTGGCGACTTGTCCAGGGCGTACCCCGCCTTCCGCCCGATTGTAGCTGAGATAGGCGCCAGCGCCCCCCGCGACCCCAAAAGGGAATAAGCGGTAGAAAATGGATGGATGGATATAATAATATATATATATATATATATATATATATGTATATGAAATACTCGAGTAGTAGATGTAAATATACTCCTTCTCTCTTAACCACGCCCCCCGCCCCAACCACGCCTCCACCCCACCCCCGACTACGCCCCCCTCACCCCACTCCCCCCACCTGCCGAAATCGGAGGTCTCAAGGTTGGCAAGTATGGCATCAAGGGTTGGAATTGGGGCTTAAATCAATCACCAAATGATTCCCGAGCACAGCCATCGCCGCTGCTCACTGCTCCCCTCACCTCGGCGGGGGTGAACATGGGGAAGGGTCGGATGGGTCCAATTTCACCACAATTAGTGTGTGTGTGACTATCGTTGGGACTTTAACTTTAACTTTAGAGCTGTCCTTTCGAAGTTTGTTGAAAGGCAAGACGTATTCTAAGACAACCTGGACAGTTAGATTTTTTTTTTTTATTGTTAATTAACATAAAATTACATCGAATGGACCTTAATGCTTATTGTTGTGTGACGTCTTCTGTTTTTAAAGGGTGCCGTTGGCAGCTGGCCGGACTGATTTGTTAAACAACAGACAGCAAGGGTAAATCCTAGTGTGGTTTAAAATAGTTTCGCTAAGGTAATTGGACCCAGCTCCTTCCACAAACTGAAACCTGCTTCAATTGTAATTTAATGCATCCACCAAATTAGAATGCAATTAGGTTTGCTCTTAGCAAGGATGAGATATGGTGGAAAAAGCTCGTTTAAAGAGGCACATGACAAAAAGGGACAAAGGACACCCTTGTCAAACACATACACACACATTCATACATCCTTGTGTTTGTACGTTGAAGTGTCAGCATTTGCATATAATCTCTTTTATGCTCCATCCATCCATTTTCTACCGCTTATTCCCTTTTATGCTAAGAAACCTCTGGTGGATCATACCTCAGATGAAAACGGAGCTGTAAAGCCCAACCTGTTACAGCTGCTGTTCTGGCAGGGGTCGTTTTTTAAACACACCTTTTGATGCAAATGCGGGACACACGTGCTCACAAGACGGCTTTATTAAAAGGTTCACTGAAGAGGTGAACAAATTGTTTGGACGGCCATCTGACAAAACTGAGACGAGTCAATAGTAATTGAGTAATGTACCATATTTTTCAGACCATTGGGCGCACCGGATTAAAAGGCGCACTGATGATGAGTGGGTCTATTCAAGTCTATTTTCATACAAAAGGCGCACCAGATCATAAGGCGCATTAAAGGGTCATATTATGATTTTTGTATCTAAATTTAAAAGATTAACTTGTGTTCTTCATGACATGTGATGGTGGTTCTTTGGTGAAAAAGTTGCATTGATTATGTTTTACAGACCATTTTCAAGTAGCTTTCTGACAGTATCTTCAGGATGCGCCGTTTTGTTGGCGGTCTTATTTACTTGGCTCACCTTTGGGCGGCATCTTCTACCTGTCATCTTTGTTGCAGCGGTGTAGCGTGCAAGGACGGCAGTGGAAGAAGTGTCAGAAAATTGAGCTAACTGTTTTAATGACATTCAGACTGTACTTAAATCAATAACGGAGCAGCATTTTCTTAACTTTAATGTGTTCTGTGAAAAAGCGTCTGACCGGTACCCTCTAATAACTAAAGTTCTGTGGGTGAATTACGTAAACCCACGACAGTTTTTAGTGCTTTGATAGCTAGTCTACTGACAGATATACCGTATTTCCTTGAATTGCTGCCGGGGCGTTAATTAATTTAAAACCTCTTCTCACTCCTGCGCTTACCAAAGGCATGCGGTAAAAGTAAGCATGCGCTAATTATTTTAAAACCTCTACTCACTCCAGCACTTACCAAAGGTACGCGGTAAAAATTTCTATTTTGGTTTCATCTGACCAGATGACGGTCTCCCAATCCTCTGCTGTATCATCCATGTATCCATTTTGGTATAAACTCAACTCGTCGTGTTTGGAGGAAGAAGAATACAGTTGCATCCCAAGAACACCATACCTACTGTGAAGCATGGGGGGGGGGGGGCATCATGCTTTGGGGCTGTTTTTCTGCTAAAGGGACAGGACGATTGATCCGTGTTAAGGAAAGAATGAATGGGGCCATGTATCGTGAGATTTTGAGCCAAAACCTCTTTCCATCAGTGAGAGCTTTGAATGGTTGACCAAATACTTATTTTCCACCATCATTTACAAATAAATTATCTAAAATTCCTACAATGTGAATTCCTGGATTTTTTTTTCACATTCTGTCTCTCACAGTTGAAGTGTACCTATGATGAAATTTACACACCTCTGTCATCTTTTTAAGTGGGAGAACTTGCCCAATCGGTGGCTGACTAAATACTTTTTTGCCCCACTGTATACATATATATATATATATATATATATATATATATATATATATATATATATATATATATATATATATACTCAAATCAACGTTGTACCCTAGTTAGCAGATTAAGCAAATGTGGGTATTTAGGACCAGTAATTTTCCTTAAATATAATATGTTGTGTTGTGTAAGTACGGATAAATTATTTCAGGCATTGCGTCTGCACCTAAAAATCAACTGTTTAGTAAATGTGGCTCTCAGCGTGATATAGCTCAATATGTCGCAAATACCACCTCTCACAATCAGGTCCACGCACCTGCCAAGCCTGCTCAAAATGTCACAGCTGTATGGTTGCTGATCAGGATTATGGGGTTTCGACATGGCCCCGTTTGTTTGTTTGGACCCCAGGTGTGTTCACAACACAATCTAAAAGTAAAATGCCTGGTTGAAAAAAATGTGAAAAACACCACAGAGATCACACAAATTAGGATTTTGGTATTACATTTAGGTTCTTCGGTGGTATCAAACGTTCAACAATGTAACTAATCAATACGAGATAGCATACTGTACGTGTATCTGTGGCCAGTGCATGTTGTTGTATATGTAAGGTGATCGCACAAAATAAAACATTGATATCTGAGCCACACAGTGGATAAATAGTTGGCATTTTGGCCTCACAGTCTGGAGATTGGAGGTTAGCATGTTATTCTTCAGCTTCCTGCAGGGTCCCAAAACATAGAAGTTGAGTTATTTAGAGACTATGACTTGTCCATAGGTGTGAATGTGAGTGTGACTGATTTTTTATTTACAAACCCCGTTTCCATATGAGTTGGGAAATTGTGTTAAATTTAACTATAAACGGAATGCAATGATTTGCAAATCCTTTTCAATCCATTTGGGAACTGAGGAAACTAGTTGTTGAAGCTCTGAAAGTGGAATTATTTCCCATTGTTTGTTATATGTAGAGCTTTAGTCGTTCAACAGTCCGGGGTCCCCGTTTTCGTATTTTACACTTCATAATGCGCCACACATTTTCGATGGGAGACATGTCTGAACTGCAGGTGGGCCAGGAAAGTACTCTTTTACTATGAAGCGACGCTGTTGTAACACATGGCTTGGCATTGTTTTGCTGAAATAAGCAGGGGCGTCCATGATAACGTTGCTTGGATGACGACATATGTTGCTCCAAAACCTGTATGGACCATTCAGCATTAATGGTGCCTTTACAGATGTGTAAGTTACCCATGCCTTGGGCACTAATACACCCCCATACCATCACAGATGCTGGCTTTTGAACTTTGCGCCTATAACAATCCGGATGGTTATTTTCTTCTTTGTTCCGGAGGACACCATGTCCACAGTTTCCAAATATAAATTTTAAATGTGGACTCATCAGACCACAGAACACTTTTCCACTTTGCATCAGTCCATCTTAGATGAGCTCAGGCCCAGCAAAGCCGGTGGCATTCCTGGGTGTTGTTGATGAATGGCTTTCGCTTTGCATAGTAGAGTTTTAACTTGCACTTACAGATGTAGCGACCAACTGTAGTTACTGACAGTGGTTTTATGAAGTGTTCCTGAGCCCATGTAGTGATATCCTTTACAAACTGATATCGGTTCTTGATGCAGTACCGCCTGAGGGTTCAAAGGTCCCTAATATCATGGCTCACATGCAGTGATTTCTCCAGATTCTCTTAACCTTTTGAGGATTTTACGGACCGTAGATGGTAAAATCCCTAAATTCCTTGCAATAACTTGTTGAGAAATGTTGTTTTAAAACTGTTTGACGATTTGATTACAAAGTGGTGACCCTCGCCCCATCCTTGTTTGTGAATTACTTAGCATTTCATGGAAGCTACTTTTATACCCAATCATGGCACCCACCTGTTCCCAATCAGCCTGCACACCTGTGAGATATTCCAAATAAGTGTTGGATGAGCATTCCTCCTCTTTATCAGTATATATTGCCACCTTTCCCAACTTCTTTGTCACGTGTTGCTGGCATCAAATCCTAAAGTTAATGATTATTTGCAAAACTAAAAATGTTTATCAGTTTGAACATCAAATATGTTGTCTTTGTAGCATATTCAACTTAATATTGGTTGAAAATGATTTACAAATCATTGTATTCCGTTTATATTTACATTTAACACAATTTCCCAACTCATATGGAAACGGGGTTTGTATGTATGCCCTGTGATTGGCTTGTGGCAAGTACAGGGTGTACGCCACATCTTGCCCGTAGTCAGCTGGGATACCCGTCCCCCTAATGAGGACAAACTGCATAGAAAATGGATGGAGGGACAATGGAGGTAAAGGAAAAGGAATATAAAAATAACTAAAATATAAACTCGAAAAGCACTCTGAGAGGGCAGACCTCTTCCTCCACTCTGTCTCCCAACCGTAAACAATCCGAAGAAATATTTCTAAAGTAGAGAACATTTTTTGTCAAAATTGGATCTCGGAATGATCATTCACGCGTACATTTTGTCTCGTATTGACTATTGCAATTCTCTTTTCACTCTTTTCAACAGGTCAATGCTGAAGAGAAAATTTTAAATAGGTTTAGCAATTGTTTATTTTACTCCTGTTTGTTTGTCATTGGGGCGCGGGTGAGGAGTCGCAGCCCCGCTTTACCGTGTATATTGGCTTGGTATACTAATTGCTCACCGAACAGAATTGCAATTACGTCATTCATTGGACATATTAAAACAGCAGTTTATTTAATTTAAAAATGGTAAATGGGTTATACTTTTATAGTGCTTGTGGAGGGGGGGCGTGGCCTGCGAGCCTGTAGTGGAACGGAGTGTGCCACGACGGGCCTCAAAGTCAGCGACAGGTGCGTATATGGCCCAGGTGGGCCTTGTTATCTAATCACCTGTCGCCCTGTATAAGCAGCCGCCGGGAGAAGAGAGGTTGTTGAAGCTGGAGGGTAGCTGGCATGAGAGTGAGAGCGAGGCAGACACAGACAACAAGACAATTGTTGGAAAGCAACCCGCGGACTTTATTTCAAAATAAACTGTATTGTAACCCTGAACCAGGCTCTCGCGTCGGTGCTGGGTGGTCAGAAGAACCCCCTGGACGGCAACCTCCACAGCGCTTTTCTACCTTCAAGGTACCCAAAGCGCTTTGACACTATTTCCACATTCACACACTGACAGCGGGAGCTGCCACGCAACAACCTATCAGGAGCAAGGGCGAAGTGTCTTGCCCAAGAACACAACGGATGTGACGAGGTTGGTAGAAGGTGGGGATTGACCCAGGAACCCTGAGGTTGGTGGCACTGACACTCACCCAACCTCGCCACGCCGTCCCCTGCAAAAATGCATTTAGCAAACCGGATTGAACCTGATCAGGCCCGCGGGCCGTATGTTTAACATTCCTGTCCGTGAAACAGAAAAGAGAGTTATAAACCTCAGCAGCTCAAGACAACATCCACACAGAGTTTAAACTGAGCTGTGGCTTGAGGAAGACGCTGGAAAGTAGACCATTCAAAAGCAGTCTAAAGGGTTCACAAAGCGCCATTGAAATGTGTCCAGGTCTGCAATCTGGGCTGAATAAAAGTCCCTGAACCAGAGTCACGGACAGACAGCTTAGATTCCACAGAAGGGGCACTGATCCCATTTAGTCAATCCAAAGTCATTTCACTGGATTGGAGGAAATCCTTTGCTTGGATGGGGTGGCTTACTTTTAGGCAAGATAATGTCTGGTTGAAATTAAATCAAACATTATAAGTATGTGGTATATTAATTACAATATTTTTTTTATTTTTATGTTGCACTTAAGGGCTGAGAATCTTTGGGTGTCCCATGAGTCGATTCAATATCGATTCTTGGGGTCACGATTCGATAATTTATTGATTTTTTTCGATTCGATTCAAATCTCGATTCAAAAACGATATTTTTCCGATTCAAAACGATTCTGTATTCATTCAATACATAGGATTTCAGCCGGATCTACCCCAGTCTGCTGACATGCAAGCAGAGTAGTAGATTTTTTTTATAAAGAGCTTTTATAATTGTAAAGGACAATGTTTTATCAACTGATTGCAATAATGTAAATTTGTTTAACTATTAAACGGACCAAAAATATGACTTATTTTATCTTTGTGAAAATATTGGACACTGTAATGTCAAGCTTATGAGATGCGATGCAAGTGTAAGCCACTGTGACAATATTGTTCTTTTTTTATTATTTTTATAAATCAATCAATGATTTTTATATAGCCCAAAATCCCTAGTCTCTCAAAGGGCTGTACAAACCACAACGACATCCGCAGTAGAGCCCACATAAAGGCAAGGAAAACTCACACCCAGTGGGAAATCGGTGACAATGATGACTTTGAGAAACCTTGGAGAGGACCGCATATGTGGTAACCCCCCCACCCCTCCTCTAGGGGAACCAAAAGCAATGGATGTCGAACGGGTCTAACATGATACTGTGAAAGTTCAATCCATAAATGTCTAATGATAATGTCAATAAGGGATTTTTAATCACTGCTATGCTGAAATGATACCTAATATTGATACTGTTTTTAATAATATTCATTTTTGTTTCACTACTTTTGGTTTGTTCTGTGTCGTGTTTGTCTCCTTTCAATTGCTCTGTTTATTGCAGTTCTGAGTGTTGCTGGGTCAGGTTTGGTTTTGGAATTGGATTGCATTGTTATGGTATAGGGACGGCGTGGCGCAGTGGGAGAGTGGCCGTGCGCAACCCGAGGGTCACTGGTTCAAATCCCACCTAAAACCAACCTCGTCACGTCCGTTGTGTCCTGAGCAAGACACTTCACCCTTGCTCCTGATGGGTGCTGGTTGGCGCCTTGCATGGCAGCTCCCTCCATCAGTGTGTGAATGTGTGTGTGAATGGGTAAATGTGGAAGTAGTGTCAAAGCGCTTTGAGTACCTTGAAGGTAGAAAAGCGCTATACAAGTACAACCCATTTATCATTTATTTATTGCTGTGTAGTGGTTTGTTGGATTGACAAAAAAAAAAAAATAATAAATCGATTTAAAAAAAAATGGGGATCGATTCTGAATTGCCCAACGTATTCGAATCGATTTTTTCCCACACCCCTATTGCACATACAGCGCCTGATCAAAGATTACACTGCAGGCTAAAGTGCACCCAATATTTTTAAATTAGATACTTTTTCTTACATGCTAAATATAGATGCAAAACAGCATCCGCAGAGCATTATAAGTCTTCATGAATCACTATACGAATGCTGAATGATTATAGCGGTTTAGCTCGGTTGGTAGAGTGGCCGTGCCAGCAACTTGAGGGTTGCAGGTTCAATTCCCGCTTCTGCCAACCTAGTCACTGCCGTTGTGTCCTTGGGCAAGACACTTTACCCACCTGCTCCCAGTGCCACCCACACTGGTTTAAATGTAACTTACATATTGGGTTTCACTATGTAAAGCGCTTTGAGTCACTAGAGAAAAAGCGCTATATAAATATAATTCACAAAAATTCACTTCACTATATTTGCATAGCCTCATCCAAGTTTTGTAGGCGTTCAAAGAATCAGATTTGATTCTGCATGTACATGAAGACGGACTCGCTAAGTGGATTGCACTCTCCATTTTAGGGACGCAAACCCTATCCGCGTGATCTTAGGCCCCTTCTACAGTAAGCCGGCAAAGGTTATCCCACCTAACCTTATCCTTGTCCACACACACACAATGGTCGTTTAAGACCCCCTCCCCTCTCAGTCAGCCGGCGCATTGTGACCTAGTACGCATGTGCGGAAAATACGCACGACTTAGTCACCTCCAGTGTTGCTTTGTGTGCAAGTTCTTAAATTAAATTGAACTTATCTGAACAATATCCAGTATTGTGGAGTCCAGTGTGCTGTGGGGCCCTATTGTAGTGAACAGACCTGAGCCATCATAAATTAATCAAATCTTTAATGGATATGTGAAAGTAAACAATGTGATTAGGAAAATTTTACATCAATCAAACTAGGGATCTAGATATCTGGTCAGGACACTCCACACTCTTTTGCCTTCACCTTCGTTGTCCATTCATTTTTGGTAACTTTATATACTCTGGATCTAGACGTTAAGACTGCGACATACATAGTCTGCTTTGCCAGTCCAAAAGCTTTCCCTGTTTTCTGTAGTTTTCCCTCATTGGCAAGGTAATACAAAGCCCGCATTCTCGTTGTCTCCCCTCCGACAAATGCACAAAGTTTTTCGGTAAGTAGAATCACAGCTCACCCGGACATTGGAAAGTTCTCTTGCCGTCTGAGAAGTGTTGTATCCGAAATAGCTCCAATCACTTATTCTTAAAGTATTCATGTCTACTTTCCACAAGCGTCTGTACATATAGAGGAAGGAGAAACACGGGCATGTCTGGATGACTTGCCTCCATCTTTCTAGTGTTTACTTCCGATTGGAAATAGGTTGTAACGAAGCTGGATGTGGCGCGTTTTTTCGGCCGTCACTTCCTGTGTGGGGCGTGGTCTTTCTGGCGTCAGTTCCTCTCAGAAATTAGTTTGTAAATGATCAATGAGACCATACAAAGCTAAGAGCCGGAGATTCAAGAAATACACGGCGCACTTACCCGTGTAAAAAATTATACAAGGAGGGGAACCTTAACTAAAGGCTTAGTGGCCACATGCGTGGACAGCACCTTTTAGCCTTTAATTCCAAAATTGTGTAAACTACTGAATTGGGCCGCTTATGTGGACACTTATACTGCCATCTGGTAGTGTCAGAAGATTATAACATACAATGGAATTTGGGGAAAAAAAGTGTAAAAATAAGAATTGGCATGTCACTTAACATGAAGTACACGTTTGTGTACTTATGGACTAAGTACACCATATCAAAATATGATTATTTTGTTTCTCTTTTTTTAATTAAATCAACATAAAAAACAGATACACTTACAATTAGTTCACTAACCCAAAAAAACTCCCTCCCCCATTTACACTAATTCACACTCATTCACACTCATTCACACAAAAGCGTTGTTTCTTTCTGTTATTAATATTCTGGTTCCTACAATATATATCAATACAATCGGCAAGAGATACATACAGTCCGTAAGCACACATGATTGTGCGTGTTGCTGGTCCACTAATAGTACTAACCATCCATCCATCCATTTTCTACCGCTTATTCCCTTTGAAGTTGCAGGGGGCACTGGTGCCTATCTCAGCTACAATCGGGCGGTAGGCGGTGTACACCCTGGACAAGTCGCCACCTTATCGCAGGGCCAACACAGATAGACAGACAACATTCACACTAACATTCACACACTAAGGCCAGTTCAATGTTGCCAAACATGTATTTGGAAGTGGGAGGAAGCCGGAGTACCCGGAGGGAACCCACGCAGTCACGGGGAGAACATGCAAACTCCACACAAAAAGATCCCGAGCCCTGGATTGAACCCAGGACTTCTCAGGACCTTCGTATTGCGAGGCAGACGCACTAACCCCTCTGTCTCCGTGCTGCCCTTTAACAGTTAATTTTATGCCATCCATGCATCCATCCATCCATTTTCTACCGCTTATTCCCTTTGGGGTTGCGGGGGGCGCTGGTGCTGCATTTTTATTAATTACTAGCTTCTACGTAACTGTTTTTATATTGTTTTACTTTCTTTTTTTATTCAAGAACATTTTTTAAATTTATTTATCTTATTCTATTTTATAATTATTTTTTAAAAAGGACCCTATATTCACCAGACCAGGTTGTCAATGAAACTAGATTGTTTAAAGCAGGGGTCTCAAACTCAATTTACCTGGGGGCCACTGGATGCAGAAACTGGGTAGCAACGTACTAACCAACTCACGCGATCTTTCTGAGAAACACCCGAATATCACCCTCCCGACAATCTACCGGGGAAATCATTCTCCCGGTTTTCCCCTCCGGGCATCAATACTAGAGCGTGCCGTGATGGCACTGCCTTTAGCGTCCTCTACAACCTGCCGTCTCGTCCGCTTTTCAATCATACTAACAGTGTATCAACCCAGTCACATATTGTATGAGGCTTGTGCAGACCCACGGAAATGACTGCAAGACATACTTGATCAACAGCCATACAGGTCACACTGAGGGTGGCCGTATAAACAACTTTAATACTTTTACAAATATGCACCACACTGTGAACCCACACCAAACAAGATTGACAAACACATTTTGGGAGAACATCTGCACCGTAACACAACATAAACACAACAGAAAAAATACACAGAATCCAATGCAGCCCTAACTCTTCCGGGCTACAATAGGGGGCGGGGTTGGGTGGGCGGGGGGTGTGTAATTTAGAGTTAGGGCTGCATGGGATTCTGAGTATTTGTTCTGTTGTGTTTATGTTGTGTTACAGAGCGTATGTTCTCCCAAAATATGTTTGTCATTCTTGTTTGGTGTGGGTTCACAGTGTGGCGCATATTTGTAACGGTGTTAAAGTTGTTTATACGGCCACCCTCATTGTGACCTGTATGGCTGTTGATCAACTATGTCTTGCAGTCTACAGAAGATAAATACAACATGTGGCTGAGCTAGCATGCTGTTAGTACAGATTGTTGAGGATGCTAAAGGCAGTGCTTCCATGGTGCCCCCTTAATATAGGTATTGAGGTGAAATTCGGGAAAATGGTAACCCCTGTAGGGGCACTGAAAATTGTGAGTCTCCCGGAAAAATTGTGGTTGTACTAGTATGCCGGTGTAAAGTGCCATTCATATCAAACTCGCTGGTTTAACGAGTTCTTAAAACCAGGTCCAGTACAGATTATGTCAAGGACGACAAAGATAATTCTTAGTTTGTATTCTAATTAGCATCCAATAAGCCCAAATAGCAAAGAGAAATAAAACAAGCATGTAAACAAACAGCTTCTGAGGTTAAACGATGGTTTAGTGGGGCTGACAGGATGCTTAGGTTAAGTAATTATTTGTTTAAGGAGTTATCCGGCTTAATGGGGACAGGGCCTTAGTAGGTCAGGTTTGCAGGTGTTTCAAAACCTTCAGTAGATCAGGTCCACAGAGTACACCACATGGAGACACACTGATATGTGTGAGTAAAGAGCATCTCTACACCTGGATACACACTGATATGTGTGAGAAAAGAGCATCTCTACACCTGGATGATAATGGTTGTGTCTTTTCCGGTGGCGTTGTTTCTTCCTGTCTAAGTTGTCTGTTTTTAGTAACAACAGGATCCAGGAGGTGAAATAGGCCTTACACAAAGAACCAAACAGTTCAAAAGACTCCCGCGGGGTTTTCTTTTAGACGCGCACAACCTGAGCAATTCCTCCGGGTTTAATCCGTGTACACTTATATCTCTTTTGTTCTATCTAAGCACGTGTGTTTTCTCTTTCCCCCTTCCGCCTCTGTGTCGCAGATTAATCCGAGGACCTAACAGCGAGCTCTCATCACAGGACCAGCCTCGTGCCAGACCCTTCCTCTCATCTACCCTTTCTCTTCTCGACAAACGGCGTGAAAACTGTCACATCCACGGCTGCCGACTGGATTACCTGGGACCACAGAAAGGATATCCACCTCGATAAAAACAGCTTTGCCCGTGTGGCGCCAAGGATTTAAAAACCCGCCGCTAATCCCCCTGTTTGATCAAGGATGTGGGATGTCGGTGAAGCTCCTCTACCACGCAGCTGTGGCCAGTTTCCGTCCGAATCCCTCGCGCTCTGCCCCTCACTCGGCGTGTTCCTCTAAAACTGACGCAGGGTCTCATTTTGAGGTTCGTTGGACGTTGGAACAAAGAGCTAAAAAGGCGAGACATTGCCCCTTATATCCTTGTATTCCTGTACGGATCGCTGCCTTTGTGTTACAAGATGGCTTTGCAAGGACTACGTAGGTGTGAGAACAAAATAGGCACCCTTGTGTGTGTGTTTGTGTGTGTGAGGCTCGAAGGTCTGCTCTTACGGCCTCACCTTCGTGGTCAATAATGAACATTGGATTTGACTTCTTGACTTCAAAGACATGTACAATGAGCAGTGCTACTTTTCTTTCTATGTAAGAACACCCGCGTGTATATAATTCTATAAATAAAAGACATAATATGACGGCAGATCCGCAAAGCATATTTAAGACTCTACTTACCAGGAGCTTAAACCCACGGTGGAATATTGTTTTTGTTTAGTTTTTGCCCCGTCCGTCCGAGTAAAAGTGCGATTCGTACTTGTGCAGAGCCCTACTTTGACGTGTTAAAAGGACTGCTTTACTTGACAACTGTAATCATAGGTATCTGTCACTTTGGTCGTTCATGAAGTATTGCTGGTAGAGCCACACGGTGCTTGTAAAAAAAAAAATGAGGAAAAACATTGTATAGGACTGCCTCGCAAGCCTGCAATGCTACCCAGACGGACCACCGTTGCTTAACAACCGTACGCACCCCGGGGGACCGTTCGTTGCTTTTCTACACTGCCGTATAACCGCAATTTCCCTGACTTTGTGGGTCACGCCGGTTTTAATTTTAGTCGTTCTGATTCGTTGCATTTTGGAATTAATTTGCGAGAGGAGCGACTGTGTGAAATAAATGACCTGCCTTTGTTAGACGAACAGGTGTGTTAGGTTGCATTATTTTGAGTATGGTCCTGATCTACAACCGCTAAACAGCGTGTGCCAACAATGAAATTTGTGGTGATCTACTAAGACTGTGTGTGCAATTGGTAACAAGAGCAAAAGTGGCACAGACTGCCCTCTTCAAACAAGGATTTTGCAGATACTATGCCGGCTGTCACCATGGAAATGACATTGTATGCTCCAACTGTCCAGCCTGTGCGGTTTCATTATGATGTGGAACATGCAGCACACACCACATTTTTCTCAATCAATCAAAATTGATCTACAAAACCCAAAACCAGTGAAGTTTGCACATTGCATAAATCGTAAATAAAAACAGAATACAATGATTTGCTAATCCTTTTCAACCTATATTCAATGGAATAGACTTCAAAGACAAGATATATAACATTCGAACTGGAAAACTTTTGTTATTTTTTGCAAATATTACCTTCCTTTGGCGTTTTAATCCCTGCAAAGTGTTTCAAAAACCTGGCACAAGTGGCAAAAAAGACAGACACCGTTGAAGAATGCTCATCAAACACTTATTTGGAACAGCCCACAGGTGAACAGGGAAATTGGGAATAGGTGGGTGCCATTATCTTCCATGAAATAGTCAGTCATTCACAAACATGGATGGGGCGAAGTTCACCACTTTGTGAACAAATGCGTGAGCAAATTTTCCGACAGTTTAAGAACAACATTTATCAACGAGCTATCGCAAGGAATTTAGGGATTTCTCCATCTACGGTCCGTTATATCATCAAAAGGTTTAGAGAATCTGGAGAAATCACTGCACGTAAGCGGCTAAACCCATGACCTTCGATCCCTCAGGGGGCACTGCATCAACAACCGACATCAGTGTGTAAAGGATGTCACCACATGAGCTCAGGAACACTTCAGAAAACTAGTGTCAATAACTTTTGGACGCTACAATGGGAAATGAAAGTTAGAACTCAACAATGTAAAGCCAAAGCCATTTATCAACAACACCCACAAACGCCGCCGGTCGAACTGGAAAACTTTTGTTATTTTTTGCAAATATTAGCTTCCTTTGGCGTTTTAATGCCTGCAAAGTGTTTCAAAAAAACTGGCACAAGTGGCAAAAAAGACTGAGAACTTTGAAGAATGCTCATCAAACACTTATTTGGAACATCCCACAGGTGAACAGGGAAATTGGGAATAGGTAGGTGCCATTATCTTCCATGAAATGGTCAGTCATTCACAAACAAGGATGGGGCGAAGTTCACCACTTTGTGAACAAATGCGTGAGCAAATTGTCCAACAGTTTAAGAACAACATTTATCAACGAGCTATTGCCATCTACGGTCCGTTATATCATCAAAAGGTTTAGAGAATCTGGAGAAATCACTGCACGTAAGCGGCTAAACCCATGACCTTCGATCCCTCAGGCGGTACTGCATCAACAACCGACATCAGTGTGTAAAGGATGTCACCACATGGGTTCAGGAACACTTCAGAAAACTAGTGTCAGTAACATTTGGTTGCTACAATGGTAAGTGCAAGTTAAAACTCAACAATGCAAAGCCAAAGCCATTTATCAACAACACCCAAAAACGACGCCGGTCGAACTGGAAAACTTTTGTTATTTTTTGCAAATATTAGCTTCCTTTGGTGTTTTAATCCCTGCAATGTGTTTAAAAAAAGCTGGCACAAGTGGCAAAAAAGACAGAACTTTGAAGAATGCTCATCAAACACTTATTTGGAACATCCCACAGGTGAACAGGGAAATTGGGAATAGGTGGGTGCCATTATCTTCCATGAAATGGTCACTCATTCACAAACATGGATGGGGCAAAGTTCACCACTTTGTGAACAAATGCGTGAGCAAATTGTCCAACAGTTTAAGAACAACATTTCTCAACGAGCTATTGCAAGGAATTTAGGGATTTCACCATCTACAGTCCGTTATATCTTCAAAAGGCTCAGAGAATCTGGAGAAATCACTGCACGTAAGCGGCTAAGTCCATGACCTTCGATCCCTCAGACGATACTGCATCAACAACCGACATCAGTGTGTAAAGGATGTCACCACATGGGTTCCGGAACAATTCAGAAAACTAGTGTCAGTAAAATGTGGTCGCTACAACTGTAAGTGCAAGTTAAAACTCAACAATGCAAAGCCAAAGCCATTTATCAACAACACCCAGAAACGCCGCCGGTTTTGCTGGCCCGGAGCTCATTTAAGATGGACTGAAGTAAAGTGTAAGAGTGTTGTGTGGTCTGACGAGTCCACATTTCAAATTGTTTTTGGAAACTGGGGAAGTTGTGTCCTCCGGAACAAAGAAGAAAAGAACCACCCGGATTTTTATAACCGCAAAGTTCAAAAGCCAGCACCTGTAATGGTATAGGGGTGTATTCATGCCCAAGGCATGGGTATATTACACATCTGTGAAGATGTGAAGGCACCGTTAAGGCTGAAAAGTACATACAGGTTTTGAAGCAACATAAGTTGCCATCCAAAAAACGTTATCATGGACGCCCCTGCTTATTTCAGCAAGACAATGCCAAGCCACATGTTACAACATTGTGGCTTCATAGTAAAAGAGGGTGGGTACTAGACTGGCCTACCCGTAGTCCAGACTTGTCTTCCATCGAAAATGTGTGGCGCATTATGAAGCGTAAAATACGACAGTGGAGACCTCGGACTGTTGAACGACTAAAGCTCTACATAAAACAAGAATGGGAATGAATTCCACTTTCAAAGCTTCAACAATTATTTTCTTCAGTTCCCAAACATTTGTTGAGTGTTTTTAAAAGAAAAGGTCCTATATTACAGTGGTGAACGTGCCCTTTCCGGACTACTTTGACACGGGTTGCAGCCATGAAATTCTAAGTTAATTATTATTTGCAAAAACAAAAATAAAGTTTAGGAGTTTGAACATCAAATATCTTGTCTTTGTAGTACATTCAATTGAATATGGGTTGAAAAGGATTTGCAAATCTTTGTATTCCGTTTATATGTACATCCAACACAATTTCCCAACTCATATGGAAACGGGGTTTGTAATTCCATCTAAAAAACTTAAAAAATTGGTCTCCTCAGTTCTCATACGTTTGCTGAGTGTTGTTTAAAGGAAAGACAAAGTAACGCAGTGGTAAAAATGCACCTGAGCCAGCTTTTTTTGCAACGTGTTTCTGCCATTAAATCCTAAGTTAATGATTATTTGCAAAATAAAAAAAGTTTCGCAGTTGAAACATTGAATATCTTGTCTTTGCAGTCTATTCAATTGAATATAAGTTGAAAACTATTTACAAATCATTGTATTCTGTTTTTATTTACAAATTACACAACATGCCAACTTTATTGGTTTTGAATTTTGTATATATTCCTTAAACAAGTGTCTCAAAGAGCTTTGCAAACTCACAACATGCTTTGTTCTAAATCTACCCTCGGGCAAAAAAAACTTAAAAGACCCCAGCTCGGGAAAAAGAAGAAACCTATAGAGGGGATCACAGATGTAGAGACCCCCTTATGAATATATTCTGCATATGCATGATCAGCTGCAATGGATTCTGAGTGGAATATAAATATATCGTTGAATTGTTAAATTCATAGATAATGTGAGAGTCCCGTCCAACAGAGAGATCGTTTTCCAGGCTCAACCAGGTAAGCTTACAGCTGTGCGTGGAAGAGTGGTCCACATCAGGTCACAGGTTGGGTCAACTGGCACCTCACCTAGACCAGGAGCCATCTAAACATCAGAACCTAAAACTGTGCCGTGCTGTGATGGTGTGACTGTAAAGATCGAGAAATGCATGCAAGAATGCTATAATGAAGACTGCATGTTGCAAGAAGTTTTCTCATATAGGAGATATATTATTATGTCTCCCATATAAAAAATACCTCCTTCCTCCATCCCCTGAAAAAAAAAAGTAACAGACAACAAAATGAATCAATTTAATTTGTTTCACCCAGCCCCCCAAAGGGGAACTGCACTTTTTTGGAATGTTGCCAATCATTCACAATCATTATGAAAGACATGATGATGGATGGATTTTTTTTTTCAGTGCATTCTAACTCGTAAATAAAAAGTAAGACTACAGCAGAGCCAATGGGAGGTCATCTATTTTTCCCATAACATACAATAAATAACTGCCAACAGTACTCCATTTACATGTTGTGATTTGAATATTAACCAAGTATTAATGATATTGTTATTATAAGCGCTAACAAAGATGAACTATTTGTAGTGGCGCCTTGATCACCTCCCGTGTGTCCCGACGTTTACATCATTGCTCCCTGTAAGTTTTATTCTAAATCATAAATAATGCATCTCACCTGGACAGAAGAAGTCTGAGTAGGTATTCTGACAAGTTGGTACACTTTGACAGCCATTTAGGACCCGAAACTGGCGAAGACGACGTGAAAAAACACTTGGCCCCTCCAACCCCTTGTCTTTGTAAAGATCATGAGTCAATCTTCACTTAAATAGGAATACATGAACATCTTAGCAGTAGGCATCCTAAAGACAGCAGACCTTATACAGTAAGTGATGTTTTGTCATGTCTGTTGGATCTTTTAAAGGCAGCAGTGAGTAATAATCAGTGATGAAGGGAAAAAAAGCAAACGTGTTGTGATACGTTTTTGAAATGAATGCGATGTATATGTTTAAAATGATCAAAATACATAAATGTAAAATATTATTATAAATGTGCCCGTTACTACATTACATATATAATTACAATATGTGTACAAAACCCTAATGGAGTTGTTCGGATGGTTTTTTAAGGGCTTTTTAAGCTTGTGATTGTATTTAATTAATATTTGAAGAATGCAAAAAAAAAATAACATCCATCGTCATGTCTTTCATAATGATTGTAAACAACAGGCGTAATTCCAAAAATGTATGCAGCTCTCCTTTCAGTCATCCAGCAACCCAGGACCCCATCATCTGTGGGGGGCCTGCGTCAAGAAGCACTAATAAAATATTATTTATGTGAACTAAATCAAATGAATAAATATACAAATATTTACTGAAAATGTCATCCTAGCCGCTTCTTGCTGAATTTTTTACGCACAATTAGAGTGGCTCCTGTGGCTCACACAATTACTCCTTGTTTTGTATGTCAGAGGTCTTGGGTTTGAAACCAGAACGAAGTGAATTAATGAAGGGTTAGAAATTTAGAAATGTGTTGTGTAAAGGGGGAGTAGACGGCACACACAACAATGGCGTAGTAGGATTTAATATATATAAAAATCACAAGGCTACTTCGTCTCTACAGAACTGTCTCATGAATCACAAGACTACTTCATCTCTACAGAACTGTTTCATGAGGGGTTCCCTCAATCATCTCCTGATGATTGAGGGAACCCCTTATGAAACAGTTCTGTAGAGATGAAGTAGTCTTGTGATTTTTTCCCACACCTACATATATTGCGCTCTACCACGGTATCGAGCACTATTCGCTGGATAATCTTATTAAGATATATATATATATATATATATATATATATATATATATGATAACGAAACAATACTATTAATGAACAAGGGAATGGAGTGTGACAAAAATCCAAGAGTGTATGGTGTGAGACTATGTGTAGGAATTAAGGAGTGTTACTAGGAGTGTTGAGCGAGAGGTGAGGAAGTCCAGGGGGTAAACAAGACAAGCTCGGAGATCTGTGAGCAGGCAGGTAGAGAGGCGTCGAAGGTCCGTGTCCAAGCGAGAGGTCAAAATCCAAAAGACAGCCGGGGAAGCCAAGGGAACAAGGAAAGACGAGACACACAGCTCGTCAACCCGGTAACAGAGGTCTGCAGTTGGAGCGACAAGGAAGACCATCAATATGATGACAAAAGAAAACACAGATGATAGCTTGCGGTACTCGAACAGATGATTACGTTCTGGCCCGGAACGCAGGTCTGCACTAGCTTAAGAAGCTCAGGAAGATCATTGACAGGAGCACTTAGTGCTGATTCATTGCAGTTGCTTGGTGCTGCCGGAGTGACGCATGCAGGAGATGAGCGGCCGTGGGTGTGTCTCGAGGTGCGCTACGCAAAGCTCATTGATGAGTGGGCAATGTATGCCTTAATGATTTTGGACTAAAAAATACTTCATTGAGCAACGTCTTTCCCTTAATTCAATTTAGTGAAAAACTAATTCCAAGTCTGTTTTAAAAAAGTATGGAAACTGTTTCACATATAGTTTACAAAAAATGTGTTATGGAAGAGGCGGGGCCCTCCAAATAAAAATCCGGCTTAAGCCCTCAATTTAGCCTGTCAGTGTATGTAAATTTATATAAAATAAATATATTTGCTGAATAAATAAGCCCAATAATTCAAATTTCTGACAATCCAATTATGTTGAAACACACACACTCGTAGGATGTAGGATTCTCTATCCATCGTCCGACTGCGATTGCTATTTGTGCGTAACTGTGCCAGTTTGCACGCATATTTCATCCATCCATCCAATCTATTTTCTACTGCTTGTCCTGTTAGGGGTCGCGGAGGTGTTAGAGCCTAGCTCAGCATTTGATTTTTATTCCTACATGTACTGATATCCATCCATCCATCCATCCATCCATTACTACCGCTTATTCCCTTTGGGGTCACAGGGGGCGCTGGTGCCTATCTCAACTACAATCGGGTGAAAGGAGGTGTACACCCTGGACAAGTCGCCATATCATCGCAGGGCCAACAGATAGACAACATTCACGCACTAGGACCAATCTAGTGTTGCCCATCAACATATCCCCAGGTGCATGTCTTTGGAAATGGGTGGAACCGGAGTACCCGGAGAGAACCCAATGGGGAGAACATGCAAACTCCAAACAGAAAGATCCCGAGCCCAGGATTGAACCCAGGACATTTAAAGGAGATCATTATCACAATTTCAGAAGGGTTAAAACCAATAAAAATCAGTTCCCAGTGGCTTAATTTAATTGTCGAACTTTTTTTCAAAATTTTACCCATCGTTGAATATCCCGAAAAAAGGCATTAAAATGCCTCATTTTCGCTATCTGTGAAGCCACCGTCCATTTTCCTGTGACGTCATCCAGTGGTATACATGCTATCCAGGCGGATAGCACAGCAAGATATAGCGACATTAGCTCGGATTCAGACTTGGATTTCAGCGGCTTAAGCGATTCAACATATTACGCATGTATTGAAACAGATGGTTGGAGTGTGGAAGCAGATAGCGAAAACGAAATTGAACAAAAAAATGAAGCTATTGAGCGAATAGATATTGACGCTATTCGGCCATGTCTGCCTTAGCATCGCCGGTAAAATGTGCAGACCAAACAATCGGGACTTTCGCATCTTGTGACACTGGAGCAACGTAAATACGTCGATTGGTAAGTGTTTGTTTGGCATTAAATGTGCGTGGGGGGAAACGCTGGATGCAAATATAGCTACAAATGTGCATACAGCTAGCCTAAGTAGCATGTTAGCATCAATTAGCTGGCAGTCATGCCACAACCAAATTAGTCTGATTAGCACATAAGTCAATAACATCAAAAAAACTCAAAAGATCGGGACTTTCGCATCTTGTGACACTGGAGCAAGTCAAATCTGTCGATTGGTAAGTGTTTGTTTGGCATTAAATGTGGGTGGAGGGAAACGCTGGATGCAAATATAGCTACAAATGTAAATACAGCTAGCCTAAATAGCATGTTAGCATCAATTAGCTGGCAGTCGTGCCGCGACCAAATTAGTCTGATTAGCACATAAGTCAATAACATCAACAAAACTCACCTTTGTGATTTCGTTGACTTTGTCGTTGGAAATGCATCTGCAGGATATCCATACATCTCTGTGCCATGTCTGGCTTAGCCTCGCCGGTAAAATGTGCAGACCAAACAATCGGGACTTTCGCATCTTGTGACACTGGAGCAATTGAAATCCGTTGATTGGTAAGTGTTTGTTTGGCATTAAATGTGGATAGAGGGAAAGGCTGGATGCAAATATAGCTACAAATGTACATACAGCTAAACTAAATAGCATGTTAGCATCGATTAGCATGACGTGCTAATCGATGCACATTCTACGTAAATCAACTTGAATCCGTCCCTGATCGTGTTGTTACACCCTCAGACAACACACTGACGAGGCATGATGTCTCCAAGGTATGGAAAACAGTAGAAAAAACAGAAAATAACAGAGCTGATTTGACTCGATGTTTATAATGTGTTTGAGAAAATGGCGGTTGACTACCTAGGTCAGGGGTCGGGAACCTTTTTGGCTGAGAGAGCCAAAAATCCAAATATTTTAAAATGTATTTCCGTAAGAGCCATATCATTTTTTTTCAACACTGAATACAATTAAATGCGTGCATTTTTAAGTAAGACCAACATTATTAGAGTATAATAGGTCTCGTATTCTTTGTAATAAATTTGATATTCTGAAGCTAACTGTGGAGGGGCGTGGCCTGCGGGCCTGCAGCAAAGCGGGGTGTGCCAGGACCGGCCTCGAAATCAGCGACAGGTGCGTACATGGCCCACTTGGGCCTTTTTATCTAATCACCTGTCGCTCTGTTATAAGCAGCAGCCGGGAGGAGAGACAGGGTTGGAGCTGGAGCCAGAGCGCGAGCGAGAACGAAAGAGAAAAAGATAATTGCTGGAAAGCAACTGAGAGACTTATTGAAAAATAAAAAAATATAGTAACCCTGAAAAAGGCTTTCATGTCGGTGCTTGGTGGTCTGAAGAACCTCCAGGAGGGCAAGCCCTAAAAAAAACAATAATAAATAAATCATGCAATTTCTTGAATAAGTGCAGGAGAAAAAAGGATGGATGAATTCAAATGCATGAACATGTTTAATATTTTGAACGTTATTTTTAACATTTTGATTACAAGTGGAATTAGTCATTACTTATCGTGTTAAGCAGTGTCAGCTCAGATTTATCCGAGAGCCAGATGCAGTCATCAAAAGAGCCATATCTGACTCTAGAGCCATAGGTTCCCCACCCCTGACCTAGGTGATGTCACTCCGAGAGCAAATAATAGAAAGGCGTTTAATTCGCCAAAATTCACCCATTTAGAGTTCGGAAATCGGTTAAAAAAATATATGGTCTTTTTTCTGCAACATCAAGGTATATACTGACGCTTACATAGGTCTGTGATAATGTTCCCCTTTAAACGTGCTAAATATAATTGCATAACAGTTTTAGTCTTGATGAATCACATTACGAGTGCTAAATTATCATATGTGCATCTCCCCTCCCAATATTGTTGGTTGTTCTAATAATCAGCATAGACCGACGTATTGAAAACATTTTAGTGACCCAATCCTCTGCGCACAAGTTTGGTAGATCAGCATTGTGTATCCTATCAAGTTTGCATGTTTAAATACACGCAAACCCTTAGTAGATCAGGTCCTTTGTGTTTTATTTATGTTATAAAATGTGACGGATATTATTAGGCCCACCTCTTGCAATCAGGCCAAAAGTCAAGCACAGATCCTGGCCCTCAAACGGTGAGATTGACCTTATGTGAGTATGCCATTATCAATCAATCAATCAATGTTTATTTATATAGCCCTAAATCACAAATGTCTCAAAGGACTGTACAAACTATTATGACTACGACATCTTCGGAAGAACCCACTTAAGGGCAAGGAAAACTCACCCAGTGGGCAGGGAGTATTCACACCCAGTGGGACGCCAGTGACAATGATGACTATGAGAAACCTTGGAGAGGACCCCCCCCCCTCTAGGGGACCGAAAGCAATGGATGTCGAGCGGGTCCAACATGATACTGTGAAAGTTCAATCCATAGTGGCTCCAACACAGCCTCGAGAGTTCAGTTCAAAGCGGATCCAAGACAGCAGCGAGAGTCCCGTCCACAGGAAACCATTCCAAGCGGAGGCAGATCAGCAGCGTAGAGAAGTCTCCAACCGATACACAGGCGAGCGGTCCATCCTGGGTCCCGACGAGCGGTCCATCCTGGGTCCCGACTCTGGACAGCCAGTACTTCATCCATCTTCATCGGACCGGACCCCCTCCATAAGGGAGGGGGGGACAGAGGAGAAAAAGAAAAGAAGCGGCAGATCAACTGGTCTAAAAAGGAGGTCTATTTAAAGGCTAGAGTATACAAATGAGTTTTAAGGTGAGGCTTAAATGCTTCTACTGAGGTAGCATCTCAAACTGCTACCGGGAGGGCATTCCAGAGTACTGGAGCCCGAACAGAAAACGCTCTACAGCCCACAGACTTTTTTTGGGCTTTAGGAATCACTAATAAGCCGGAGTCTTTTGAACGCAGATTTCTTGCCGGGACATCTGGTGCAATACAATCGGCAAGATAGGATGGAGCTAGACCGTGTAGTATTTTATATGTAAGTAGTAAAACCTTAAAGTCACATCTTAAGTGCACAGGAAGCCAGTGCAGGTGAGCCAGTACAGGCGTAATATGATCAAACTTTCTTGTTCTTGTCAAAAGTCTAGCAGCCATATTTTGTACCAACTGTAATCTTTTAATGCTAGACATGGGGAGACCCGAAAATAATACGTTACAGTAATCGAGACGAGACGTAACAAACGCATGGATAATGATCTCGGCGTCTTTAGTGGACAAAATGGAGCGAATTTTAGCGATATTACGGAGATGAAAGAAGCTCGTTTTAGTAACGCTTTTAATGTGTGACTCAAAGGAAAGAGTTGGGTCGAAGATAATACCCAGATTTTTTTACCGAGTCACCTTGTTTAATCTGTTTCTAGCGCAGAATGTGGTCATGAGTAACGCTTTGACTGTTCGTTGCATAGATGCACACCAAACAGCGAATATTAAGGATACATCTGGAAAAACATCAAGTATTGGCAGCAGTGGAGAAAAATACTGTTATCCCCCAAGTAGATATAAGTACATTACGGCAGAGCTTTATGAGAAATAAAAGTGGTTTTCTATACTGATTTGCTGCCTCCAGTTCCTTTCTGTAGCAGACAAATGTGGAGTTGATACGTTGTAATATCTGGGCTCACAGTCTTGTCACTTGTGTGAAGTATTAACACTGGGAGGAGACGTTCCGCTCGAGTAAATAGGCAATCAAGAACAACACAAGGCAAGTATGGAATGTGACTTCCAGGTGAACAAACACATGTAGTAAACACACAAACGATTCGGCGATGCTTCATTTATACTATTCCCTCGGCGCTACGCTGGATTTATCAGGACGGCACATTCAATTCATGCAGGCAATTAGAATAAAGATTTCCAATATCGTGCTGGGCCTACTTCGAGATGATTTTCGATATCAAGCTCATTCGGGATTCCCAGAAGATGGGCTCGCATGCATTCATCATCGCAGAAATTGTCAAGTTTGATGGAGCGCAGAGCCCCACTAAACAGTTGTAAAAGCTAGGAAAAAAATCATCGGTTGCAGTTTGCATCTGCCACAATTATGACTAAATAAGTCCAAAAAATGTATCATTTGCTTCCTTATATATGAAGACTCATTTGGACATGGAAACATAACAGCATGCTGTATTTTAATAAGTGCGCAAACAATATCTCACTGTAAGCAATGCACACATATTCATACATTAGTACCTCAATATACAAGTTTGATTACCTTTAAACACTGCAAATCTACATTTACAGCACAATATTAAATGTATCATGATTAAAAAATTTTTTTTTTCCAAGATCAGAGATTTTTGTATGAAAAACAATACAATAGATTGTACAGTTGTACCCCGTTTTTCACTGCTAAATGTTTCTAGACATGACAATGATAAATTAATTCCTGCCAAGTAGGAATCATTAATTATAAATAAAGTATTTTCATAAGTAGAGCGTAAGAAAGCCTCTTTACAACCTTCTGATTGGTTTGGTCTCTTCTAGTGGCCAAAACTACTACTGTACTGTTATTTATTGTTTATTTAGTCATTTTTGTGCTTGAAAATGCTTACCGTATTTTCCGGACCATAACCGGACTTAAAATCTTTTTTTTCTCTCAAAACTCAACAGTGTTTTACACCCCTTTGTTCACAACTGCGTGAGCAAATAGTCAAAAGTTTAACATGAACATTTCTCAAAGTGCAATTGCAAGAAATTTAAGGATTTCAACATCTACGGTCCATAATATCATCAAAAGGTTCAGAGAATCTGGAGAAATCACTCCACGTAAGCGGCATGGCCTGAAACCAACACTGAATGACCATGACCTTTGATCCTCAGATGGCACGGTATCAAAAACCGACATCAATCTCTAAAGGATATCACCACATGGGCTCAGGAACACTTCAGAAAACCACTGTCACTAAATACAGTTTATCACTACATCTATAAGTGCAAGTTAAAGCTCCACTATGCAAAGTGAATGCCATTTGTCAACAACATCCAGAAATGCCACCGGCTTCTCTGGGCCCGAGATCATCTAAGATGGACTGATGCAAAGTGGAAAAGTGGCGAGTCCACCTTTCAAACTGTTTTTGGAAATATTCAACATTGTGTCATCCGGACCAAAGGGGAAGCGAACCATCCAGACTGTTATTAACGCAAAGTTCAAAAGCCAGCATCTGTGATGGTATGGGGGTGCATTAGTGCCCAAGGCATGGGTAACATACACATCTGTGAAGGCACCATTAATGCTGAAAGGTACATACAGGTTTTGGAACAACATATGCTGCCATCTAAGCGCCGTCTTTTTCATGGACGCCCCAGCTTATTTCAGCAAGACAATGCCAAGCCACATTCAGCACGTGTTACAATAGCGTGGCTTCGTCAAAGAGTGCGGATTCTTTCCTGGCCCGCTTGTAGTCCAGACCTGTCTCCCATCGAAAATGTGTGGCGCATTATGAAGCGTAAAATACGACAGCGGAGACCCCGGACTGTTGAACGACTGAAGCTCTACATAAAACAAGAATGGGAAAGAATTCCACTTTCAAAGCTTCAACAATTTGTTGAGTGTTGTTAAGAGAAAAGGTGATGTAACACAGTGGTGAACATGCCCTTTCCCAACTACTTTGGCACGTGTTGCAGCCATGAAATTCAAAGTTAATTATTATTTGTAAAAAATAAAAAAAAAGTTTATGAGTTTGAACATCAAATATATTGTCTTTGTAGTGCATTCAATTGAATATGGGTTGAAGAGGACTTGCGAATTATTGTATTCTGTTTATATTTACATCTAACACAATTCGCCAACTCATATGGAAACAGGGTTTGTAAACAACATCAACATTTTATACAAAACATTACCCAAGTCACTCAAAAATCTATCAAAATGTTTTAGTACGATTTTGGTATGCTTGATGTGCTTCAACAAACAAATATTTTTATGGTGTGTATATAAGGTAAAATATATTATCTGCCACGTTGTTTCGCAATATTAAGCAAAATCAACTTGTCTTACCTTCTGGTACCTGCTGATCTGTATCAGTATAAAGCCTGAAAAATTCCCCCACGCCCGCCTTTGTAGTGCGTGCCGACTCCTAAGTCGATAAGCTTCTTCTTTTTCTCTATCTTCTTGTCATGGGACATTAATACTCTGCTGTTGCCATTTCTAATATAAAGTATTGTAAAGTTCTTACTTAGAACTGTCAGGAAACTCGCCATGAAAGCGCTAAAACTTACCGGTGTAGTGTGTTTACATTATTCACCCAAGGAATTTTAGTTTTTTGAGCATTCCTATCGGACAGTTTTTTGGAACACATTTCCGGTGTTGTTTCCGGATGAGAAGATGGTGTTCCGTTATTGATTGAAGTAAAGTCTGAATGTCATTAAAACAGTTAGCTCCATCTTTTCACACTTTTCCACTCCCGTCCTTGCACGCTACACCGCTATAACAAATATGATGGGGAGAAGACGCTACCGAGGATGAGCCACGTAAATAAGACCGCCCACAAAACAAAACAGAAAGCAGCTCGACGATGGTCTGTAAAACATATGCAACATTTTGACCAAAGAACAACCACAACATGTTATGTACAGCAGACCACAAGGAAGTGTTTTTAATTTAGAAAAAAAATATATATATATGACTCCTTTAATGCGCCCTTTTGTATGAAAAAAATATCAAAACTAGACCATTATAATCAGGTGCGCCCAATGGTCCAGAAAATACGGTAATTTGGAACCCCAAACAGTTTAAATATAGTATGAAAAAAATATATATTCCTTTTTTTTTAAAACCTGCCGTGGGATGAAGCCGCAATGTTTGATATGCGGTTTAGGCAAAAACTAACCCAGACTCATGTTTTGGATGATGTTGTTATTCAATTCAATTAATATCCACTTGCACAAAGCTGTCCTTCACACTCACTTTCTTCTTTCCCATGGTTGGAAAATGTATATCCTTAGCTGTGAGCTAATGCCAGCAACCAAGACCAGTTCTGGGCGTATCTTACATGGTTCACTGTGACATTTGCTAAGCCAACTCAGCAAAATTTTGCTTGCAACATAAAGCATACAATTTTACCGAGAGACAGCGCTTATCACATAACACCCTCAAGGTAGGGCACTCCTGGGTAGATGTACATTTTCTTCCACTCATCACCATTGTGAGAATGAGATATTTTAAAGAGTTCTTTCTTTATCAATAGTCTATTGCTAACTTGCTTGAAAACCAAAACAGCACCTACTTTAATGTAGGAGAGATCTTCTGGGGAAGAGCTGAAGGGGTATTGTGTGAATGAGATATTTTTAAGAGTTCTTTCTTTATCAATAGTCATATTTAAAGCAGCTAATATTTCCCATGTGTACACTTTGTGCTTGTATTTTATGTCAGCTAGTAAACTCTGTGCCTTACCTTGAAGACGCTGGAATGTGTATTGGGAGCATAATGTACTCCCTTTTTATCTTATCAGTTTAGATCAATAAGGCTGTATTTCTTTCTGGGTGGGAGGGGCTGTTTTCATACCAAATAAACTGCCTCTTTCCGTTTGATTTTTAGACTGCTTCTAGATACCGCTATTAGCGCATTTTAAGGCTGGTCTCCTGAAGCTTTAGTAAAACTTCCACATCTCTATTGATAGTCCTTCTTACTCAACTTTTATGTAATCCGAAAGAATTTGGGATTGACCAGTGACTTGTATTCCCTAAGAGGAAGACTGGTTTGACACAACACCGTGTACCTGTACATGATTTTAGTGCATGTTTTACTTAAAAGGTGTTTAGGGATTTCAGGTGGAATGCACAAGTGATGGGGTCCTGCTGTGCAGTGAGGTCCTTCTCCATTTTAGGTAAACAGGAAGACAGCATGAATAGATAGCAGTAGCTGGCTCTCTCTCCAAACGAGAGACATCCATCAAGGCCCACTGACCTCCCACGGAGGCAGCGAAGCAGCTGTGTCCTCATCTCTCTGGATGGCTAATCAACGACTGACAGCAAGGACGACCCTTTTAGCGCGAAGATCCCGAAGTATGTTGATTGTTTTGTTCCTAACTTTCAAGGGCATCTCGAGTGAACTTGGTCCCATGCAGATTTTAAATGCTTGGTTGGCTCTAGGAGCTTTCAGCGGGAGCCTCCGATGCTCTTTGACCACTCTCCTCACCTGCAATTTTTGATTTCGCATACCTGTAATCCAATGGCGCAGCGCTCTGTAATTACAGTCATTAAGTGCATGAGTCATTGCGAATGTTACCTTCATAAAAAACATCTGCAGGACCTGGCCAGTGCAACTCATCTTTATTAATGACTCCTAATATCTTCTAAATGATAGTAATTTTGATTATTACTGGAGACCCTTAGGCCATGTCATGTAATAACAATTTTAGGTGTGAGATTATTGTCCTTAAGGCCAAATGTTTTCTTCTTTGATTATTATTAGTCCTACTAATGTTAACTTTATAAACTTGATTTGTTTTACTACAACTACTTCTTCTAAGCCAGGGGTGTCAAACTCCTTTTAGTTCGGGTTCCACTTGGAGAAAGGTCTAGTCCCAAGTAGGCCGGACTGGTAAAATCACAGCACGTTAACTTAATGAAGACAACTTCAGATTGTTTTCTTTGTTTAAAAATAGAACAAAAACATTCTGAAATTGTACAAATCATAATGTTGTTGGGTTTTTTTTTACACTTACATGTTGCGGTTAATAGTATTCTATCTTTATTTGTCATTATTAATATTTTCTGAATTAATTATGTGATAATGTTCATCAGTCAACTCATTTGTGTTAATTTTCAATCTATCAAGATAAAAAAAATCGTATCGAAATCAAATTAATTTGATAATTTTCCTCAACTGTTGCACTAACATGGTTTATTTTGAACATAGTATGTAGCATAATAACACAGAAACAAAGAATTGCTATTGCGACATCCAGTGGACACATTTAGAACAGCAGCTTTTTTCATTAAAAAATTTCAGGTTAGTTTTTATACTTGGCAAACTCATCCCGCAGGCCGGATAAAACCTGTTTGCGGGCCTGATCCGACTCTCTGGCCGTACATTTGGCGCCCCTTTTATAAGCACAGGTAACGTTCTGGATAAACTATGTTTGTCAGAGAAGTTCTAATGCAACATACTTTTACTTTTACTGCATTTGATTTTTATATTTACATGTACTGATATCCATCCATCCATCCATTTTCTACCGCTTATTCCCTTTGGGGTCGCGGGGGGCGCTGGTGCCTATCTCAACTACAATCGGGCGGAAGGCAGGGTACACCCTGGACAAGTCGCCACCTCATTGCAGGGCCAACACAGATGGACGGACAACATTCACACTCATATTCACACACTAGGGCCAATTTAGTCTTGCCAATCAATCTATCCCCAGGAGCATGTCTTTGGAAGTGGGAGGAAGCCAAAGTACCCGGAGGAAACCCACGCAGTCACGGGGAGGACATGCAAACTCCACACAGAAAGATACCGAGCCCGGGATTGAACCCTGACTACTCAGGACCTTCGTATTGTGAGGCAGACGCACTAACCCGTCTTCCACCGTGAAGCCCTGTACTGATGTCATCATATGTATTTATAATCTATTGATTACTGCTTAAAAAGAAATATTGTAAGACATACTCCAGCGGGCGCGATCACATGACTCCTGTTTCGCCAATCCAAAGTAAGCGTGAACCTGGCAGTCACATGACTGCACTCGGCGGCCCCACACTGTAAAAAGAGACGTGAGGTTTTTCAATGTTCACCTTACAAAATACAAATAAGAAGATTTATCTCATGCGCTGTCATGTGTGACAGTGGAAATGTTTAATGTGGAGGGGGGCGTGGTCTGCAGGTCTGCAGCGAAGCGGGGTGTGCCAGGACCGGCCTCGAAGTCAGCGACAGGTGCGTAGATGCCCAGGTGGGCCTTATTATCTAATCACCTGTCACTCTGTTTAAACAAAAGTCAGAGGGAGAGTCACGTGCACAGTGCCGTGTGACCGGCGATACCTCCTCTTTCTGCTGCGTGCTTGGTCCGCCCGGTGTGTGGTCCGGTTGCGCCTCGCGGTCTACAGCCAGGTGGTCCTCGGCGAGGGTTACCGCTGGCTACAACCAAAATGAGGGGGACGAGCAGGTGATGGAGCGACTACTTGTGGAGCAGTTCCTGAAGGCGATCCGTATTCGATATTATCCCATCGGGGAAATACATGATGTCAAAACATAACTTTAAGAAAGGGGGGACAGCTCTCGGTAGCCCCAAAGCGAAAGAAAAACTGGTCGAGTTCAGAAATGAAGGTTCTACTGCAGGAAGTGGAGAAAAACAAGGTAGTAATCCTCAGCAGTGCAAACTCGGGGTTTAAGGGCACATATAAAGCTGAGATCTGGGGCACTATAACCGATGCAGTAAACAAGGTGTCAAGCGGCGAGGTCTGCACAGTTGAGGACGTTAAAAAAAAATGGTTCGACCTAAAATCTGATTTCAAAAAGAGTCAATGCCCTTAATTAATGATTGTGTGTGTGTGTGTGTGTGTGTGTGTGTGTGTGTGTGTGTGTGTGTGTGTGTGTGTGTGTGTGTGTGTGTGTGTGTGTGTGTGTGTATTTTGAAATGTATACATATTGCTCATTTTGCTATATGTCTGATCTGAAATCATTATCGCTCCTGTGTGGCACAGTTGGGAGAGAGGCCGTGCCAGCAACCTGAGGGTCCCTGGTTCGATCCCCAGCTTCTACCAACCTAGTCACGTCCATGTGTTCTTCAGCAAGACACTTCACCCTTGCTGCTGATGGGTCGCGGTTAGGGCCTTACATGGCAGCTCCCGCCATCAGTGTGTGAATGTGTGTGTGAATGGGTGAATGTGGAAATAGTGTCAAAGTGCTTTGACTACTAAGCCACTGCGTGGAACAATTTCCCTTGTGGATCATTAAAGTTTGTCTAGGTCTAAGTTGAATTCATTTAGCTATGCACATACTAACAGTTAAACGGATATAGAGTTTTAAAGTCCGGATTGTTATTAGAGGGTGTGGTTGATGTAAAATGTGTGAATTATTTGTGTATTTAACCTGTTAGTTGTAGTCTAATGTCAATCATCTTGTCAGGCTTTCCCTTGACAGTTTGTCTATGTTTTAGTTTTTTCCTCTGCATTTGTCTGTTTCCTCTGTGTTTAGTATCTCCTGTCTTTAGTTCCTGTCTTGTTCCCTGAGTGCTGTGTTCCTCCTCAGCTGCGGCTGATTGGCACCTGGCCACACCCGTTGCCAATCAGCCTGCTCCTATTTGTACCTGCGTTGTCTTGTGTCAGTTGCTGGATCATTGTATTGTCATTTGTATTGTCGTTGCCACATGTCACTCTTGTCGTGCTACCTGTCATGTCGTTTTGTTACAGCTACTACCTGTCGTGCTACGTTTTGTCCTGGTCGTCGTAGCGGTAAGCTGTTTCTGTTAGCATTAGTTATTTCCAGTTTTTCTGTTTGCTATCCACAAGCTTCCATGTTAAATTTCTTTTTTGTTTTCTAGCTTCCAGTGCTAGCTCCCTTAGTTTGTTATTCAGCCCACGTGCATGCTTTTTGTTTGTTCTTGTTTAGTTTTAATTAAATCATGTTTTCATATTCTATGCCTGCCTCCGTCTCTGCATCTTGGGGTCCATCAACAAATAACTGTGACACATCTTGTTCCTGCACTGTCATTAGTCAAGTCAAATCAAGTAAAATAAAATAAAATAAAATCTCAAATATGAGGGAATTTCATGTCAGCTGTCTGTAAATACTCATTTTCAAAGCTAACGCTTGCATAAAATTAGATTTATTAAATTAGTGTCCAGATTAGGGACCGTGTTCACACCTTGGAGAGCTGTTGTACCAGGTGGACTGACATTAATGGTGGCTCCAACAAGAAATATGTCAATTGAAACAAAGGATAGGATTGTCAAAATTCTTCGTGAAAGTAAATAATGACACAGCATTGTTGATTGTTCATAGTCAGGTGTGTCTAATATCTGGACCAAGTACAAACAAGATGAAAAGGTTGTAAAACAGCAAGCATACTGGTGTACCAAGGAAAACAAAGGGTCAAGATAGAAAACTTCAAGCTATATGTGTTGAAAATAGAAAATACACAGCAAACCAAACGAAGAACAGATGGGCGGGAACTTATGTAAGAAACTCCCAGAAGGATATGGGACTTGAATACAGAAAAGCTAAACAAAAGCTGTCATTTACTGTACATCTGAACATAAGGAAACAAAGTTGCCATGGGCCAAGGAAAAGCGATCGTGGACTATGGATGACTGAACTCGATCAGTGATGGATCACAAATCTGCTCTGGGCAAGATGAAGATGCTGGAAATTTGGTTTGGTGTCCTTCCAATGAGATTTGTGAAGATGACTGCCTGAAGAAAACATGCACATTTCCACAGTCACCGATGTCAAGAAATGTCACTGGGGAGACGACTGTCTTTACATCTTTAATAACTGCACAAGTTTACATTGACGTTTTGAACACTTTTATTATTCCATCAATCAAAAAGGATGTTTGTGGTTGATATAATTTTTCAAGATGACAATGTATTTTGCGATAGTAAAAAAAAATCCATGACAAGACTCCAACTGGCAAAGCAGATCTGACTACAGCAATCTAAGAAACTTAAGAGCAAAATTGATGAAAAGCACTGCTTGGCACTTGATAAGTCAATCACTCAATCAATCAATCAATCAATCAATCAATCAATCAAAGTTTATTTATATAGCCCTAAATCACAAGTGTCTCAAAGGGCTGCACAAACCACAACGACATCCTCGGCTTACAGTAGATCCCACATCAGAGCAAGAAAAGACTGAACCCAATGGGATACAATGAGAAACCTTGGAAGAGACCGCAGATGTGGGGACCCCCACCCCCCTGTGCGACCGGTGTAATGGATGTCGAGTGGACCTAGTTAATAGTGTGAGAGCCCAGTCCATAGTGGGGCCAGCAGGGGATCATCTTGAGTGGAGACAAGTCAGCAGCGCAGAGACGTCATCAACTGATGCCCAGATGAGTGGTCCACCCCGGGTCCTGACTTTGAACAGCTAGCGCTTCATCTGTGGTCACCTCATAACCTGTCCGCGCAGGAGAGGAGAGCAAAGCAAAGAGACGGCAGATCAACTGGTCTAAAAAGGGGGGGTGGGGTCTATCTAAAGCAGGGGTGGGCATTACGTCGATCGCGATCGACTGGTCGATCTCGGAGGGTGTGTCAGTCGATCTCAAGCCAGGCATTAAAAAATATACATAAAAATGAGCAATCATCAATCATACCAAGACTTCACTTTCGTCAGTTGTTTGACATTCTCGGCACCCGAGGATCTTGTGAGATGACGCTGGCTGCTGCGAGCTCATATTTAAGAAAAAAATCACTAACAGGGCGGACGCAGAGAAACACATTTTATTTCTAAAGACACCGTACCTACTGTCAAAACTCTAAAGACCGACTGCACGCTTCCTGTCTTCACCATAAAAGACCTGTTTCATCCTGCCTGTGCTAACAAAATAAGAGTCTCAGAAAGCTAGCGTGCACAAGCTAGCAAGCTACGGAGTTTGATACCAATGTATTTCTCCCCCGCCCTCAGCGACCGCTTTCTCACTTGCTTGCCCACCCGCACACTCACTGACGTCACTCACCTGCTGCCAGACATTAAAGGGCCACACACATATGCTACTCTCATAACAAAGTGTTTAAAAACGAGTATGCAAGTTGGACAAATGAGATGCCAAATCCAACCACTTTCATGTGGTATTGGACAGAAAGAAGGACTTTTTTTTTCCTCCATTTGAAAATGCGGACGTTATCAGCACCACTGTCTAATTCCAATCAATGCAAGTCATCAGAATCAAATACACCAACTTATATTCTTGTCTTCATGAAAGAAAGGAATATATGTGTGTTAAACATGTTTGTATTATCATTAAACACCATTAACGTGTTAACAAAAATGTCTCTTTCATAAATAAATAAATATAAATTATAAATAGGAATGAGGTAGATCTCCTCGACTTGGTCAATTGAAAAGTAGCTCGCCTGCAGAAGTGTGAGCGCCCCTGATCTAAAGGCTGCCATGTACAAATCAGTTTAAAGATGGGACTAAAAATGCTTCTACCTACTCTGTGGCCTAGTGGTTAGAGTGTCCGCCCTGAGATCGGTAGGTCGTGAGCTCAAATCCTGGCCGAGTCATACCAAAGACTATAAAAATAGGACCCATTACCTCCCTGCTTGGCATTCAGCATTAAGGGTTGGAATTGGGGGTTAAATCACCATAAATGATTCCTGGGCGGGGCACCGCTGCTGCCCACTGCTCCCCTCACCTACCAGGGCATGATCAAGGGTGATGGGTCAAATCCAGAAAATAATTTCGCCACATCTTGTATGTCTGTGACAATCATTGGTACTTTAACTTTTCTACTGAGGTAGCATCTCTAACTGTCCAAAGTTTAGTTCAGTTTAAGTCTTTATTTGAAGGGACAATGCACAGAAACATCAAGCTGAACGATAGATATGTTCTGTACCATTATGAAAATAAAATCATACCATATCATGTAATAAAATTAAGAAAATTCATAAAATGCCCTTTCATGGACACAAAATTACGTAATATACAAACTACAATATAACCACACCTCATTTACATCATCACACAAAGACAATACGTGCTCTTGTTCACATCTGTCATCATTTGTAAAAACAACCATGATTTTAACAGACACGCCTCACAATTTACAACAAGAGTCCAAGCCTCTGAGACTGCAAGCTGTTATAAAAGCCAGAGGTTTATTAGTTCATTAGTTAATTAGTTTATTAAGGATCCCCATTTGTCTACACCGCAGTGGATATTATTCTTCCTGGGGTCCAGGCAAAAACATCACACAACCACAAAACAAAAGATTAAAATGCAGTACAACATGATCCAATAATAAATGGTCATAATACAAAAATAGCAACAACAAAGAACCAAAAAATACTAATAACTTTTGTTACATAATAATTTTCATACCAAAGATAAAAACAGCAATATAAAACTAGATATACTGTATAAACGTTTGCAAAAATAAAACAAAGAACCAATTGCCTAACATATACACATTAGTGTACCAATGACAAACAACAAATGAGGAAAAAGTATCATCCATCCATTTTCTGCTGCTTATCTCATAATCAATAAAATACTCAATAGTCAATAAAAACAGTCATGACATTAGGTACAATCTAGAATAATCTCTTTACGCAATACTAGTAGTGGTTTGTCGTGTTTGTATTTCATCATTTCATAATTCTTTACACAAAACTTTCTACAAAATTAAGCAACTTAATGGACATCTTCCATGTTTGGTGATTCCATCATTTTTTCACAGGGGTTATAGTTTCAATATGATTAGAACAATAAATAGTTTAATGCATGTAAACATACTGTGTTTTTGTAAATGTAGGGCAGTGACGTAAGGTTTAGGCTGGGGACACTTCAAGAATCTAATAACAATAATTAATACATAATATTAAAAAGACCAACATGGGGTAACAAACAAAATGTTGTTGATTTCCACACAAAGCCTGAGTATCATGCTACTATACAGTGGAAATTAAAGGCCTACTGAAATGAGATTTTCTTATTCAAACGGGATTAGCAGGTCCATTCTATGTGTCATACTTGATCATTTCGCGATATTGCCATATTTTTGCTGAAAGGATTTAGTAGAGAACATCGATGATAAAGTTCGCAACTTTTGGTCACTAATAAAAAAGCCTTGCCTTTACCGGAAGTATGTGCGCGTGACGTCACGAGTTGCAGGGCTCCACACATATTCACATTGTTTATAATGGGAGCCACCAGCAGTGAGAGCAATTCGGACCGAGAAAGCGACAATTTCCCCATTAATTTGAGCGAGGATGAAAGATTTGTGAATTAGGATATTGATAGTGAAGGACTGAAAAAAAAAAAAGCGACGGCTCCGGTCGACGGCATTGTGAGCGTTTCAGATGTAATTAGACACATTTACTAGGATAATTCTGGAAGATCCCTTATCTGCTTATTGTTTTAATAGTTTTTTAGTCAGATTGTAAAGATTGTAAAGTGATACCTCTAGGTCGGATGAATGCTGTGAACACGTAGTGTTTCAGAGAGAAGCCGAGGAGCCAAGCTCACAGCTGCCTTTTTTGACAGCTGCTGCAGGTCGACGAATAATACAATGATGTCTCCGGTAAGATATATATATCACAGTTTTCCCATCCAATAACATGGTGGTTGACGTAGAAAAAACATGTTCACTTGACTGCTCTGCTTCACAAATAACAAAGAAATACCGGCTGTGTCTCGGGGCTAAAGACAGCTGCAATCCACCGCTTTTCACCAACAGCATTGTTCTTTATAGTCTCTATTATTAAATTAACAAATTGCAAAAGATTCAGCAACGCAGATGTCCAAAATACTGTGTAATTATGCCAAGAACAGAGACGACTTTTAGCCGCTAGTGGTGCAGCGCTAATATTTCCTGACAGTCTGTGACGTCACGCGCACGCGTCATCATTCCGCGACGTTTTCAACAAGAAATTCGCGGGAAATTTAAAGTTGCAATTTAGTTAACTAAATTGCATGTGTTGCAATGTCAATATTTCATCATTGATATTTAAACTATCAGACTGCGTGGTCGGTAGTAGTGGGTTTCAGTAGGCCTTTAAGGTTAGGTTACTGTGGCCTTAGCTCACAAGAAGTTTGAGGCACATTGCATTGTAATGTTTTATTATTATTATTACTCACTGTTTTTAGTCATGAACTGATAAGACAAAAGATCTTATCAGACTCCCATTAGATGGATGTTGAAGTTATTTCCTACCGTGCAGGTTACTCGGAGGAAAAAACAGCCAAAGCAGAGGCAGCTTTCATCTGCACTGTCTTTGTGTGAGATGTGGTTTGCTCTGAAAACCAACCAGGGTAAAGGTTAGATTCCCTTCATGCTCCTCAGTCTTCACTGAAACATCTTAAAAGTGTGGCCAGGCCTATCAAGGAGGGTCAGTTATAAACAACCTCGACCCTTCGTGCCCTTTTTCGATGCTTCAGAATGTGTCAGGCTCTGTAATTATTATCACTTCCAGTTGTATAGTGTGTTCCAATGCCGTAACCATTATCGCTGCAACCACTCGTTAAAATGGTTAATTCCATTTATTGAACAATTTATTGAATTAACTTAATTTAATTCTAGGAATTAAGTATTACATGAAACTAATTCTAAAAAAGTGTTACATAAGGTAAATCATATAAATCTATGTGATTATTCTTGTTGTAAACACGTCCATGCAGACAAAACTGCTGTTGCCATGACAACAGCAGCAATGGATGTACTGTATTGTAAACTTTATTCAAAGCCATCCTTGCAAAATCTATCTGGTCCCTAAATCACTTTTGATCTCCGCTGAAGTCTTCATGATTTTGATAGTAGTCAGACCCCATTATCTGTTGTGCATCTTCAGAACTATTGTAATAGTCGTGATCATAATATGATAACGGCCAGTAAATTAATTGATCATAACCGCAGCTGGAGCATTTGAGCAGATGGAGGTGATGCAGCCTAGCTACCCTGCAGCTGCGACAGAAATGTCACATAAGATTTTTCCCTCCGCACGAATTCTTGCAAAAACAATTCAGACTTTGGGGTATTTGTACTATTATTACTATATCTAATGAACTCCTATGTGACATGAATTTGATGAAAAAGTTAAGAAGTTAAAACCTCAGCCAGCTGCACGACAAAACCCCAAATATGATAAAATGCAAAGTTGCAGCGTGTTTGTGCTCTTTTGTGCTCTTGTTGCAACTTTTGTGTCATTTTAAGCATTATTACTTTGTTTATTATTGGATTATTAGTGGACCGCACGGTGGTATAAGGCAGTGGTTCTCAAATGGGGGTACACATACCTATGGGGGTACTTGAAGGTATGCCAAGGAGTATGTGAGATTTCTTAAATATATTCTAAAAATAGCAACAATTCAGCCCTGCGATGAGGTGGCGAATTGTCCAGGATGTACCCCGCCTTCCGCCCGATTGTAGCTGAGGTAGGCGCCAGCGCCCCCCGCGACCCCAAAAGGGAATAAGCGGTAGGAAATGGATGGATGGCTAACAACAATTCAAAAATCCTTTATAAATATATTTATTGAATAATACTTCAACAAAATATGAATGTAAGTTCATAAACTGTGAAAAGAAATGCAACAATGCAATATTCAGTGTTGACAGCTAGATTTTTTGTGGACATGTTCAATTAATATTGATGTCAAAGATTTCTTTTTTTTTGTGAAGAAATGTTTAGAATTAAGTTCATGAATCCAGATGGATCTCTATTACAATCCCCAAAGAGGGCACTTTAAATTGATGATTACTTCTATGTGTAGAAATCTTCATTTATAATTGAATTACTTGTTTATTTTTCAACAAGATGTAAAAATAACTAAAAAATTGTTATTTTTACATATTTTTTTTCCAAATAGTTCAAGAAAAAACACTACAACTGAGCAATATTTTGCACGGTTATACAATTTCCATCCATCCATCCATCCATCCATCCATCCATCCATCCATCCATCATCTTCCGCTTATCCGAAGTCGGGTCGTGGGGGCAGCAGCCTAAGCAGGGAAGCCCAGACTTCCCTCTCTCCAGCCACTTCGTCTAGCGCTTCCCGGGGGATCCCGAGGCGTTCCCAGGCCAGCCGGGGGACATAGTCTTCCCAACGTGTCCTGGGTCTTCCCCGTGGCCTCCTACCGGTTGGACGTGCCCTAAACACCTCCCTAGGGAGGCGTTCGGGTGGCAGATACCACCTCATCTGGCTCCTCTTGATGTGGAGGAGCAGCGGCTTTACTTTGAGCTCCTCCTGGATGGCAGAGCTTCTCACCCTATCTCTAAGGGAGAGCCCCGCCACCCGACGGAGGAAACTCATTTCGGCCGCTTGTACCCGTGATCTTATCCTTTCGGTCATGACCCAAAGCTCATGACCATAGGTGAGGATGGGAACGTAAATCGACCAGTAAATTGAGAGCTTTGCCTTCCGGCTCAGCTCCTTCTTCACCACAACGGATCGGTACAAAGTCCGCATTACTGAAGACGCCGCACCGATCCGCCTGTCGATCTCACGATCCACTCTTCCCTCACTCGTGAACAAGACTCCTAGGTACTTGAACTCCTCCACTTGGAGCAGAGTCTCATCCCCAACCCGGAGATGGCACTCCACCATTTTCCGGGTGAGAACCATGGACTCGGACTTGGAGGTGCTGATTTTCATTCCGGTCACTTCACACTCGGCTGCGAACCGATCCAGTGAGAGCAGAAGATCCCGGTCAGATGAAGCCAACAGGACCACATCATCCGCAAAAAGCAGAGACCTAATCCCACGACCAACAAACCGGAACCCCTCAAAGCCTTGACTGCGCCTAGAGATTCTGTTATACAATTTAATAAATCATAAACTGATGACATAGTGCTGTATTTTACTTCTTTATCTCTTTTATTCAACCAAAAATGCTTTCCTCTGATTAGGGGGTACTTGAATTGAAAAAATGTTCACAGGGGTACGTCACTGAAAAAAGGTTGAGAACCACTGGTATAAGGGTTAGTGCGTATGCCTCGCAATACGAAGGTTCCTGGGTTCGATCCTGCGCTCGGGATCTTTCTGTGTGGAGTTTGCATGTTCTCCCCGTGACTGCGTGGGTTCCTTCCGGGTACTGTAGCTTCCTCCCAAATCCAAAGACATGCACCTGGGAATAGGTAGATTGGCAACACTAAATTGGCCCTAGTGTGTGAATGTTGTCTGTCTGTGTTGGCCCCGCGATGAGGTGGCAACTTGTCCGGGGTGTACACCGCCTTCTGCCCGAATGCAGCTGAGATAGAGCTCCAGCACAAGCCCCCCCCCCGCGACCCCTAACGGGAGAAGCGGTTGAACATGGGCGAATGGATGGATGGCTGGATTGTTGAGTGTAACAAATAGAGAAGAGACTGTGGAGGTCAGAATGTTGCATAAATGTTGTTGAGCCGAGTTTGCAAGAATAGTCCATAACAGCAGCCTGGCCTTCAGGTTGCCCTCTGCAGACAGAACAAAGTTGTCAGTCCAACCAGCCCACACAGCACACTGCAGTGAACTTATTGTCATATCCAAAGTTTTAACAATACACAGAAAGCAACTTGCCTTGCCTACGCACTAAACTGCAAGTTTTTATGATATGACTGAGTTTACTTACTTGGGATTGTAGGCAAGGAAATAATAGCCTTTTCAAGGAAAAGCTTACTTACTTATTCTCAACATTGTTACTCATAGCCTCCCCAGGGCTTGTTGGCACAGCGAATGGAGATTGACATAACATTTTGTTTCCAAAAAACCACAGTTGTGATCAGAATTATTCAACCCCCACACAATTTTGGTGTTTTAGCAAGTTGGACATTTATTCCGTATTTTGTTTATAGTCATATCAAATAAAGATGTGTCAAATAGACAAATGCAACTTAAATTGTAACACTGTATTTTACAAAACACCAAAAAAGGACTTTTTTCTTAATATCTCATTGACAAAATGATTCAACCCCCTAGTTACATGCATCTTTAGTACTTAGTAGAACACCCTTTGGCAGTAATTACATCCTTCAAACGTGATACATAACTGGACACAAGCTTCTTGCAACCATCTACAGGTATTTTAGCCCAATCCTCTTGGGCAAAGGCCTCCAGTTCATTCATATTCTTGGGCTTGCGTGCTGCAACTGCCTTCTTCAAGTCCCACCACAGGTTTTTTTATAGGATTTAGGTCTGGCGACTGTGAAGGCCACTCCAGAGTCTTCCAGCCCTTCTTCTGCAACCACTCTGATGTTGATTTGGAGGTATGCTTGGGATGGTTGTCCTGTTGGAAGGTCCAACGTCTCCCAAGCCTCAGCTTCGTCACTGACTTCATGACATTTGCAGCTAATATATCCTGGTGGGAAATAGAATTCATAATGCCTTGAACGCGCTGGAGATTCCCGGTACCTGAGGCAGAGAAACAACCCCAGAGCATGATTGACCCCCCGCCATGCTTAACAGTAGGCAAGATGTTCTTCTCTTTGTTAGCTTCATTTCTTCTCCTCCAGACATAACGTTGATTCATAGGCCCAAAGAGTTCCAGTTTTGTCTCATCACTCCATAGAACAGTTTCCCAAAACCTTTGGGGATTGTTCAGATTATTTTTGGCATACTGGAGTCTATTTTCTTGTGCCTGGTAGTCAGAAGTGGGGTGCGCCTGGGAGTTCTGGCATGGAGGCATTCATCTCGTCTGGAACGAAACCTGGGGTCCCCCCTCTGCAATGTCCTGTTGTAGTTCCTCAGCTGTTACCCGGGGGGTTTTCACCACTGTACGCTTCAAATACTGGACAGCAGTTGCACACGGCATCCTCTTTCTACCACGCCCAGGTAGTCTGTGACGTCACACGCACGCGTCATCATTCCGCTACGTTTTAAACAAGAAACTCCGCGGGAAATTAAAAATTGCAATTTAGTAAACTAAACCGGCCGTATTGGCATGTGTTGCAATGTTAATATTTCATCATTGATATACAAACTATCAGATTGCATGGTCGGTAGTAGTGGGTTTCAGTAGGCCTTTTAAGAATACCATAGCAATTCATAACCTGGCCTGCAGTGTACATTTCAGGACATCCTAAAACAGTGAAGTGTCAGATCTCAGAAAAGCGTCAGGTCTTGAGTAGTGCTATAGACTCTGTCCGCATTCTTTTGTTAAACAGTCAGAGGTTGGGTCTCCCGGAAGATATCAAACAAAACTGAGAAACGTTGCAGCATTGTCGATTGCGTACGTAAGCACTACAAAAGGGGCCTCCACAGGTAAGCTTCTGTGAAGCCCAAATGGAGGAGTCTTTACTCTCATTATGCGTCTACTGCAGTAGTTAGAGGGAAGGTTGCATGTCTACTTCCCACCTGCTTGCTAACCTCTCGCTTACAGACAATGGCACTGGCTAGCCCTTGTGGTGAACGGAAAAGCAGCATTGTGCGTCAGTCTTCTCCTGCCAGTACACAGCCTCTCCTTCACCAAAACTCCTGTCAGGCCTCTACGTGGCCACACACGGTAACTAGGGCCCTGCGGCCCAAGGCAAAACTGGCTGGGGATCTCGGAGCTGCAGTGGTCCCCAGAGGCGTGATGCGCAGGCCCACTTTGTGGACACTCCCTGGCATCACCTAACCACTGCCTTGTAGGTTAGTCTGGGAAGACAAAAGGCTAGGGGAGCATGCCCTGAGAGAAAAGCAAGTGCTAGTAGGTGCACCATAGGCGGTTTTCCGACAGACCGAAGTTCTGGCAGCCTCCTGCAGCTGTGAAAAGGGCCAATTGTCCTGGGTTTCCCTTGCCACCGGATACAGCCCCCACAGCGAAGAAGTGAGGTTGGAGTCTGCACGTCTCCCTCGTCAAAAAAATACCTCAACGGCGGATTGGGCGGATGATGGTTGCATAGAAGCTCCACAACGGTCACAAAGGTGGAGGAAGGCTGCAGCAGAGATGGGCCCCCAATAGTCTTGGTCTCCATGCCATTGCACCCTGGCCTTCTTTACGGTATGCCAAGGACAGTGTGGTGGCTGTCTGTGCACTAATCTCCCCACTTTAAAAGATTTCACGCACAGGCTTTCTCTTGAAGGCAATACCACCAACAGGAGGACAATCATACTCGTTTTGAGTGATCGCCGACGGCTCTCATCGTAAAAAAAAGCATGCAAATCCACTCAGTCAAAGAGTCAATGGTTTCACAAGGGTGGTGGCCAGCCCAAGGAAAAAGAAGCAACAAGTGTTTGAGTGCGGGGGCCAGTTCAAGGCTATAGACGTGGGGCATTTGTGTCAAAAATATGTATAGTTAAATAACATTATTATGATTTAAAAATATTAATATCTGAGGGTAATTCTGCATTTCTAAGAATTTGACCTTTGTACGATAGGAGGAGAGCTTGAACCTGGGGTTAGACAGAACCATCATTATTTCAATACTATACGGCCTGGGCTACTGGGTGTGAAGTTGGAGAAGATGCAGGTGGAGGCCCCTTTGGTGTCCTGGGTTGTAGATTACCTGACTGACAGACCACAGTACGTTCGACTGCAGGACTGTGTGTCTGACAGGCTGGTCAGCAACACCGGGGCCCCTTCCTCTTCACCATTTACACCACCGATTTCCACTATCAATCAGAGTCCTGCCACCTTCAGAAGTTTTCTGATGACTCTGCGATAGTGGGGTGTATTGAGGATGGTGATGACGAGGAATACGGGGCACTGGTGGAGGACTTTGTCACATGGTGTGGAAAGAACCACCTCCAGCTCAAGGTGACGAAGACCAAGGAGCTGGTTGTGGACCTGGGAAGGAGCCGGAGTACTCCGGCGACCCCTGTTTCCATCAGGGGGGTGGATGTGGACATGGTTGAGGTTTATAAATACCTGGGAGTACACATCGACAACAAGCTGAATGGGTCAAAACACGTTGAGGCCCTCTACAAGAAGGGACAGAGCCTCTACTTCCTCAGGAGGCTAGGATACTTCAACGTCTGTACAAAGATGTTGAAGATGTTCTACGAGTCGGTGGTGGCGAGCGCTTTCTTGTATGCCGTGGCTTGCTGAGAGTGAGGGACGCAAACAGACTGGACAAGTTGGTAGAGAATGCCAGTAACGTGGTGGGAGTGGAGCTGGATTCTCTGGCGGTGGTGTCAGAGAGGAGAAGTCTTGCAAAACTCCTAGCCATTATGGACAACACCTCCCACCCACTACACTCGGACCTTGCGGAGAGAATGAGCACGTTCAGTGGAAGGCTCAGACTCCCAAAATGTAACACGGAACGACACAGGAGGTCCTTCATACTAACAGCCATCAGACTGTATAATGCATATGTTCCTTCTTGACTGCACTTAAATGTAGAATATATGTGGAATATATTTATATTATTCATATATTATATATAAAATATACCAGTGATTGGACAGAACACACATCAATGTCTCCAAAACAATATATAGTATAGTTGCCAGGACTGAAGGTCGAAGAAGCAGCTGCATTGTCTGCTTAATCAAATAAGTGTGAAGTCGTAAAAGTTTAAGAGGGTATAATTGATTAATTTAAGTGTAAATTTGCAAAAATATTCCAAGAGAAGTACATCCAACCTCTCCGTTGTACCAAGAACACTGGTAGGGGTCCCAGGCTGATTCTTGTGCTCGTCAAAGTGACATTTTGTACGGATTACCATGATCTGTCACACAGGTGCTGCTAATGTACAATCCTTTTTGGTTAACAAATCACCACAGTGTAGCAACAAGCACAGAAGCACACAAAAGGGCCGAAAACATTCCTTTCTCTCTGTCGGCAGTGCAGTCATCCCCGCCGCTAGAACACAATGTCAACACGAGCACAGAGCAGAAAGCAATTTAGATGTTATTCCCACGACAGCACCACGGTATGACTGTCCAGAGCACTTCTGTTTTGTAATACCTTCCTCACCTTGTTTTTCCCCAAGCTATTATCCCAATAGAATGGTGTCTCTTTCTCGAGACGTTGGTCATTGATCCGCATTGGCAGTGAGATACTTCTGCCTGAGCCATCAACGCAATGTATTTATTTGTCATGGCACCCCGACACGCAGAGTGCAACTAGACAGGAGGATGACACCAAGTGTCCGAGTCGTGCTCGTTATGATACATGGTCTGAATTCTCTCCAGGGCACTGCAAAGTTCCAATATCATTTGTGTATGTAAGACATATTTTCATTATACAGTATATGGAACGAATGCATCTGAGATAGGCTCCAGCTCCCACTGCGACCCTGAAAGTGACAAGCAGTAGAAAATGTTTGGATGGATGGTATGATATAATGCCTCAAGTCGCAACCGTATTTGTTGTCTCACAGAAGTCATTTTAAAGTTTACAAATCGATTGATACTAGCATAATTCCTGAAAAACTGCTACAAAGTTTATCCACAAAGTATCCTTAAAAGCTAATACTGTACTGGGGCACACCTGGGGCACAAATAATTAATGTGAGCGTGCAAAGCGCGCAGGCAAAAACATTTTTAGCACTTATTTATCATAAAAAATACATAAATACTGCTTTAAACTATGAAATCATATCAGATTATGTTGTATGGATCTTTGATTAACCACCTGAAATTAACTAATGCATTTGACCTACTTGTGCACTTTTTTACTCCAGACTTCTAAACTGCTACTGGTAAAAGCAAAAAGGAAGAGCAATGAATCTTTTTGAAATATATATTGCAGTAATCATCTGCAAATTTAACATCTACAAAAGTAAAACAAAAAATAAAGCACCCCTACATCTCTGGGTTCTTTTATAGTATTTAATTTCCATTTATGGCAATGTGGCGAATCCTATTTCAGATACACAAAACTATAAAATATACACAAAACAATAAAGCCACAGTAGTAGAATAAATGAACAACTGTTGTGTGTCTGTTCAGGGAATCATTTTCTGAGAAGTAAACTGCAACGTCTCGTTTTCATTTTTGCAAAGTGGTCAATCACTCTGGACAGACATGTAAATATTACAGTAACTGTTATACAGTTGACCAGTGGTTCCCAACTGCTGGGTTGTGACATAAAAGTGGATTGTGTGTCATTTTCAGTGAGTCGCAGTCAGATGTGTGCATGAAAAAAAAAAAAGTTTAGGGAGAAAAAATCAAATTTTGGCAACAAAACCAGATTATTTTAGCCTTTTTTCTAGTGACTATTAGTGAGTATTTTAGCAAAAGGCAAACCGACTAACAAGTTGGAGGAGGACTCAGGACAGACATGGAAATATATTTTTTAAAAATCTAAATGGGGCAACAAAACCCGATATTTTTAGCCATCTTTCTGAAAACAAATACAGAAATGTTACTATTTTTTCTGGAAACAAAACCAGATGCTTTAGCTGTAGGCATTTTTCTGGTGACAAAACAAGATTATTTTAGTCAAAGTCGCACCGATTAACAAGACAAGTCTACTGTGCTGTTTTTCTGTGAAATAAACTTGAATGATTTACAAATTCGGCTCACGACTTGATAAGGAAAAATGTTTTTCTTCCTGAAGATAAACCATTTGAGAAGCACTCAACTCACACATGCTTACTCCAAATCATCATTGATGCAGAACCAGCAGACAATAACCAACATGATGTTTCATGTTCATTGGAAATTCCCCCGACAGCTCGTACAGCAAATGAATATGTTTGTCTTGATACAAGGAATAACGTTAGCTAACTTAGCATCAACTTAAGACAATGATGTTGCCTAGCTAGCTAGGACTTCAGTTACATCTCTCATTCCTGCTGCTTCTTTTCTGTTGGGGCGAATAACTTTCTTAAATCCATCTAGGAGTTACAGTTTGAGTCAAATCAAAATCAAAATAATGTAATTAACAAATTGTTTGGCTAACGTTACCTACCTCACGCAGTGATTCGCAGCCCCTCTCTCTCTCCCTCTCTCTCTCTCTCTCTCTCTCTCTCTCTCTCTCTCTCAACCGAAGTCTCGATCCACACGTGAATAAATTACCATATTAATTAGCCATGTGCTCATTGTTAGTGGAGTGAATACAGAAGCAATCAATTACCATACTAAGTAGTATGTGCGCTGTTGTCTATGTTATGTAGACTTAAAACTCTGAAGCGTTTTTTTTTTTTATTGGTGAAATTTTTACTGGGGCACTGCAGATCAACACTGGGGCACGTGCCCCCGTGAAATATGTCTGGCGACGCCCCTGGTCTGAACGATTAAAATGTTTGAGGTCAATGCAAAGTCATTGTTGATTTTAAATTAAGTTAAGGGGTCAAAGCTCATGCATAACAAAACATGTTTGTTTGTCAGTTGCAAGAAAAGGTATCACTGCATATGCAACAGTTAAAGTCTGGTAACTATGGATAGGTACCGAATTCTGTACTTTTATAGGTGTTACTGATTCACGTACAATCAAAGAGTAATTTTACGAAGTTAAATAGACCATTCCAGGTCTGGGCCTTGGCAAAGGCATTTAACTTTGTAAATTGTTACCAATTAAGGAAGGACTGCATGGAAGATTATGCAAGTAAACCTTTTCTTAATTTTAAACTAGACAGACTAGACTAGAGTTGTTCAAATTGTGTGTACCCTCTCTCAAATACAAATATTTCTAGCTGATAAGTGCTGTCTCATAGGCATGTTACTCTTATTGTTATTTTAATACTTCGTTTGAAAAGCACTAAACCTAAACTTAACAGATTTTTCAAGGATTTATTTAGTTCTTCGTTTTATTTCTGCGTCACTGACTTTTCATTTTTATGGGTGGAGTTGTTAGGTGCATCAACACATGATGTAGATATCATGTCCATAATAGATAGATAGATAGATAGATAGATAGTACTTTATTTATAAGAAGAGCTCAATGTAATCCTGAGGCTGAATCTGGATAACATTTGCTGTCGTCTGGAACAACATGGCACACAAATAACTGTGAGAAATTCAGCCAATATTACTTACATATATTGGGTCATGAAACATGCAAATATGAATTAAATACACAGAGGAAATACGTAAAGTAAATTAAATATAGCTACAAACGAGGCATAATGATGCAATATGTACATACAGCTAGCCTAAATAGCATGTTAGCATCGATTAGCTTGCTGTGACCAAATATGCCTGATTAAAGAGGAACATTATCACCAGACCTATGTAAGCGTCAATATATACCTTGATGTTGCAGAAAAAATGACCACATGTTTTTTTAACTGATTTCCGATCTCTAAAAGGGTGAATTTGGCGATTTAAATGCCTTTCAATTGTTCGCCTGTAGGAGCAATGACATTTCATCCATGACGTCACATCGTGAAGCGACCCGCCATTTTCTCAAACACATTACACACACCAAGTCAAATCAGCTTTGTTATTTTCCGGTACCTTTGAGACATCATGCTTCGTCGGTGTGTTGTCGGAGGGTGTAACATCACGAACAGGGACGGATTCAAGTGGCAACAGTGGTCAAAAGATGCAAAAGTGCCTCGTTTGTTCTGCACACTGTACCGATGACAGCTATGCTACGACAGAGATGGCAAGAAAGTGTGGATATCCTGCGACACTCAAAGCAGATGCATTCCCAACGATGAAGTCAACGAAATCACAAAGGTGAGTTTTGTTGATGTTATTGACTTATGTGGTGTCCTAATCGGACATATTTGGTCACGGCATGACTGCAAGCTAATTGATGCTAACATGCTACTTAGGCTAGCTGTATGTACATATTGCATCATTATGCCTCATTTGTAGCTATATTTGCATCCAGCCTTCCCTACACCCACATTTAATGCCAAGCAAACACATACCAATCGTTGGTTAGAAGGCGATCGCCGATTAGAAGGCGATCGCCGAATTTGTCCGTGCTTCCTACCGTGCCGCTGTCTGTCGTGATATGGCTCAAAAGCTTCTGTTTCTTCTTTAATTTCGTTTTCGGAACCTGCTTCCACACTCCAACCATCCGTTTCAATACATGCGTAATCCGTTGAATCGCTTACGTCGCTGAAATCCGAGTCTGAATCCGAGATAATATCGCTATACTTTTCTGTGCTATCCGCCATGTTTGTTTCTGTGTGGTCACACTGTGACGTCACAGGATAATGGACGGGTGGATATAACGACGGTTAAATCAGGCACTTTGAAGCCGTTTTTCGGGATATTGCGTGATGCATGGGTGTCAAACTCTGGCCCGCGGGCCAAATTTGGCCCGCCGTGTAATTTCATTTGGCCCTTGAAGCAGTATGAAATTAACATTAGAGCTGGCCCGCATTCACCACTAATACTCATACTTGCCAACCCTCCCGATTTTCCCGGACTCCCAAATTTCAGTACCCCTCCCGATAATCTCCCGGGGTAAAAATTCTCCCGAATTTCTCCCCATTTCTACCCAGACGACAATATTGGGGCGTGCATTAACGGCACTGCCTTTAGCGTCCTCTACAACCTGTCGTCACGCCCGCTTTTCCTACATAGAAATAGCGTGCCAACCCAGTCACATAATATATGCGAATTCACACACACACGCACACAATTGAATGCCATGCATACTTGTTCAACAGCCATACAGGTCACACTGAGGGTGGCCGTATAAACAACTTTATCAATCTTACAAATATGCACCACACTGTGAACCCACACCAAACAAGAATAACAAACACATTTCGGGAGAACATCAGCACCGTAACACAACATAAACATAACAGAACAAATACCCAGTACCCCTTGCAGCACTAACTCTTCCGGGACGCTACAATATACCCCCCACCCCCCCAAGCAATAATTAATGTTTTACTCATGAACTTTCTCTTGCTACTTCAAGGCTTGAATGTTTGATTAATTTGTTATTGTTATTTTATTTGCAAATTTATTATTAGCCCGTGGAAAAAGTTAATTTTGATATTTACCTCAATGGGCTGCAAATAGAAAAGAGGCATTCACTTTTTAGAAAAAATTTATTTGATATGCCATTGATATTTTTTACTGATTATTATTTAAAACTCGATTTTGCATGTTACTATAACGTTATATCAGCCTTGCTTGCTCAATATTCAATGCAAAACTTGTTTGGGTGCCTATTAAAAGGTTAATTTGTTCAACCTTGGCCCGTAGCTCTGTTCAGTTTTAAAATTTAGCCCACTCTGTATTTGAGTTTGACACCCCTGACGTGATGGGTAAAATTTGAGAAAAATAAAATAAGCCTCTGGGAACTGATTTTTATTGGTTTTAACCTTTCAGAAACTGTGGTAATGTTCCCCGTTAACACTCCAACAGGTACAATTGTTGTGCATTAACGCACAGCATAACATATTTGGTGGACAAAATGAGACAAAGAAGGAGTGGCATGAACCACGTCTTTTCTGTGTCGGCATCGGAGAAAATTGTACATGTAAACAAACTATGATGAGTTCAAGGATCACTGAAATTAGTAGGACAAAACGGGGCTTGCCAAATAGCCTCATCAGTGAAGCATGTATAACCTCTGTGGTGCTTTTTTTGTGGACTTCTGGATCTGCCTCCCGGGAGCCTTTTGGCCATGGAGACCAGCTGCTGGGTGTCGCCACACCGGAGTCGGTTTGGAGGGACTGGGGGGGATGCGGATGAGGGGACAGGGCTACGGAGCTAGCACTGAGCGCTGGGACGGAGAGAGTCTTGGTTGGGTGAGCAGGGGTTGGACACCTCAGTCACCTTGGACGTATCCTCGCTCATCCATGTAGACTGGACACTGGCCGAGAGTGGAGTCGGTTGTCTTGATTGCTTTGTTGGGTCTGCTCCTGTCTCTGGCCATGCTCCCTCCACCCCAGCGGACGATGGCGTGGAACACCGCAGAGTCCACCACAGTGGATATGTTTCTTTTACTTTTTATTAATAGCTGTATGTAGTGTCTGGTTGTATCTGCTGCTTTAATGTCTTTAATGACCTCTGTGTTCTTTGATGTTTGATGTTTCCCTCTTACACACATGTAAGAGGGATGTGTACTATGGCTATGAGTTGTTTTTTCCCTTGGCCTCAGTCTGCACCCCCTCTCCAGGCTCCCAGGCTAAGACCGATTTTTTAATTTTATTTTAATCTTCTATTTTTTTCTCCCATCCCCCCCCCCTTGATTACCTGTATCTCATCTTTTTTGTAAGGGGCGCTGGAAGCCGGCAGACCCGTCAGCGATCCTGTTCTGTCTCCCTGTAATGCTTGTCTGATCTTGAATGGGATTGTTCTGAAAATTGTATTTTTCCTGACGGAATAAACAAAGTACTATCTAATCTAATCTCTAATCTAAACAGTGGGATTTCTAACAATTCTAACAAAACTCGTGAATCAAGTTTAGTGTTAATATCTTTTTACAAAAAAAAAGCAACACCCACAACTAACTAGGAAAATGAACTTGATATCAAATAGAAAGAGGCAACATCCACCCACAGACAACAAACACAGGTTTTTTTTTTTGTTACTTTTTTTTTGGTGGGGAGGGGTCAAGCACGGATTAAATCGATTTCAATTAATTTCAAAGGGTGGCGCTATTTTTAGGTATAAGTGTTTTGAGTTACAAGCATAGTCATAGAACCAATTGAGATTGTAAGTTCAAGTACCGCTGCAGTTTTGTCATACACTCGCATAGTGTGACATTATTTACTTTGTGTGGACATGCGGCAGAAATGAATGGATGGATGGATGTCACAAAAAGAGTATAACTGAAAAATAAACGTTCCATACTATCAACTCCAGTAAAGGTCATTGTGTGTCTTTCAACTCCGCCCGACCGTATTGTGCTGCTTGTGGCGTGAACACAACAAGCCCTCGGGGTGTGCGTTGTCATATGAAATGCACCCGCAGTGCAACATTGAACAACTACATTTTAATAACGCCACGCGGTAAACATGAAAGCAGTTCTTTGTGTTGGATATTGGATGCATTTGAAAGAGGAAATGCTTTTTATTTGAAAGGTTCTCCAGGTGAGAAATTGTGATGCTCCAATACAACAAGCGGGGGGGCTCATGCAGGGGACAGGTCCCCTGCCACCGCTCTCGTTTCACAAAACACTGGCGGTGCGTTTTCCTCAAGTGCTCACGGCAAAACTATTTAAACTCGCTTTTCATGTGAAACTCTTAGTAAATGAATGTCTGGACTGTGTCATCGATTAAACGGCACATACTTTTTTCTATGATTCATAAGCAGGGTGTGTGCACTCAGCCATTTAAGCTCTTTTTTTTCCTCATTTCAGCCAAAGAATTGACTTCACAATAATAGTATGATGAGTGTTTCAATGTGTCCACGGGCTGATGAAAAAGTTAAAGGGGTGATTGCACCAATGGGTGATCCAAAAAAAAAAAAAAATTATCACCTGCCCGGAAAACTGCTTAAAGGGGAACATTATCACAATTTCAGAAGGGTTAAAACCAATAAAAATCAGTTCCCAGTGTGTCATATTATTTTTCGAAGTTTTTTTCAAAATTTTACCCATCATGAAATATCCCGAAAAAAGGCTTTAAAGTGCCTGATTTTCGCTATCTGTGAAGCCATCGTCCATTTTCCTGTGACGTCATCCAGTGATGCCAATACAAACAAACATGGCGGATAGCACAGCAAGATATAGCGACATTAGCTCGGATTCAGACTCGGATTTCAGCGGCTTAAGCCATTCAACAGATTACGCATGTATTGAAACGGATGGTTGGAGTATGGAGGCAGATAACGAAAACGAAATTGAAGAAGAAACGGAAGTTATTGAGCGAGTAGCTATTGACGCTATTCGGCCACGTCTGCCTTAGCATCGCCGGTAAAATGTGCAGACCAAACGATCGGGACTTTCGCATCTTGTGACACTGGCTCAACTTAAATATGTCGATTGGTAAGTGTTTGTTTGGCATTAAATGTGGGTGGAGGGAAACGCTGGATGCAAATATAGCTACAAATGTACATACAGCTAGCCTAAATAGCATGTTAGTGTCGATTAGCTGGCAGTCATGTTGCGACCAAATATGTCTGATTAGCACATAAGTCAATAACATCAACAAAACTCACCTTTGTGATTTGGTTGACTTTATCGTTGGAAATGCCTCTGCAGTATATCCATACATCTCTGTGCCATGTCTGCCTTAGCATCGCCGGTAAAATGTGCGGACCAAACAAGGGACTTTCGCATCTTGTTCCACTGGAACAACTTAAGTCCGTCGATTGGTAAGTGTTTGTTTGGCATTAAATGTGGGTGGAGGGAAACGCTGGATGCAAATATAGCTACAAATGTACATACAGCTAGCCTAAATAGCATGTTAGCGTCGATTAGCTGGCAGTCATGTTGCGACCAAATATGTCTGATTAGCACATAAGTCAATAGCATCAACAAAACTCACCTTCTCCTCTCTGAGCTGCAACCTTATCGTGGTAGAGGAGTTTGCGTGTCCCAATGATCCTAGGAGCTATGTTGTCCGGGGGCATAAAGCCCCCTGGTTGGGTCTCCCAAGGCAAACAGGTTCTAGGTGAGGGATCAGACAAAGAGCAGCTCGAAGACCTTTATGAAGATGAAAAATCATGGACCCAGATTTCCCTCGCCCGGACGCGGGTCACCGGGGCCCCCTCTGGAGCCAGGCCCGGAGGTGGGGCACGATGGCGAGCGCCTGGTGGCCGGGCCTGTTCCCATGGGGCCCGGCCGGGCACAGCCCGAAGAGGCAACGTGGGTCACCCCTCCAATGGGCTCACCACCCATAGCAGGGGCCATAGAGGTCGGGTGCATTGTGAGCTGGGCGACAGCCGAAGGCAGGGCACTTGGCGGTCCAATCCTCGGCTACAGAAGCTAGCTCTTGGGACGTGGAACGTCACGTCACTGGGGGGGAAAGAGCCTGAGCTAGTGCACGAAGTCGAGAAATTCCGGCTGGATATAGTCGGACTCACTTCGACGCACAGCAAGGGCTCTGGAACCACTTCTCTCGAGAGGGATTGGACCCTCTTCCACTCTGGCGTTGCCGGCAGTGAGAGGCGACGGGCTGGGGTGGCAATTCTTGTTTCCCCCCGGCACAAAGCCTGTACGTTGGAGTTCAACCCGGTGGACGAAAGGGTAGCCTCCCTTCGCCTTCGGGTGGGGGGACGGGTCCTGACTGTTGTTTGTGCTTATGCACCAAACAGCAGTTCAGAGTACCCACCCTTTTTGGGAACACTCGAGGGAGTACTGGAAAGTGCTCCCCCGGGTGATTCCCTTGTCCTACTGGGAGACTTCAACGCTCACGTTGGCAACGACAGTGAAACCTGGAGAGGCATGATTGGGAAGAATGCCCGCCCGGATCTGAACCCGAGTGGTGTTTTGTTATTGGACTTTTGTGCTCGTCACAGTTTGTCGATAACAAACACCATGTTCAAACATAAGGGTGTCCATATGTGCACTTGGCACCAGGACACCCTAGGCCGCAGTTCCATGATCGACTTTGTAGTTGTGTCATCGGATTTGCGGCCTCATGTTTTGGACACTCGGGTGAAGAGAGGGGCGGAGCTTTCTACCGATCACCACCTGGTGGTGAGTTGGCTGCGATGGTGGGGGAGGATGCCGGACAGACCTGGGAGGCCCAAACGCATTGTGAGGGTCTGCTGGGAACGTCTGGCAGAGTCTCCTGTCAGACAAAGTTTCAATTCCCACCTCCGGAAGAACTTTGAACATGTCACGAGGGAGGTGCTGGACATTGAGTCCGAGTGGACCATGTTCCGCACCTCTATTGTCGAGGCGGCAGATCGGAGCTGTGGCCGCAAGGTAGTTGGTGCCTGTCGGGGCGGCAATCCTAAAACCCCTTGGTGGACACCAGCGGTGAGGGATGCCGTCAAGCTGAAGAAGGAGTCCTATCGGGTCCTTTTGGCTCATAGGACTCCGGAGGCAGTGGATAGGTACCGACAGGCCAAGCGGTGTGCAGCTTCAGCGTTCGCGGAGGCAAAAACTCGGACATGGGAAGAGTTCGGGGAAGCCATGGAAAACGACTTCCGGACGGCTTCGAAGCGATTCTGGACCACCGTCCGCCGCCTCAGGAAGGGGAAGCAGTGCACTATCAACACCGTGTATGGTGCGGATGGTGTTCTGCTGACCTCGACTGCGGATGTTGTGGATAGGTGGAAGGAATACTTCGAAGACCTCCTCAATCCCACCAACACGTCTTCCTATGTGGAAGCAGTGCCTGGGGAATCTGTGGTGGACTCTCCTATTTCTGGGGCTGAGGTCGCTGAGGTAGTTAAAAAGCTCCTCGGTGGCAATGCCCCAGGGGTGGAAGAGATCCGCCCGGAGTTCCTTAAGGCTCTGGATGCTGTGGGGCTGTCTTGGTTGACAAGACTTTGCAGTATCGCGTGGACATCGGGGGCGGTACCTCTGGATTGGCAGACCGGGGTGGTGGTTCCTCTCTTTAAGAAGGGGGACCGGAGGGTGTGTTCCAACTATCGTGGGATCACACTCCTCAGCCTTCCCGGTAAGGTTTATTCAGGTGTACTGGAGAGGAGGCTACGTCGGATAGTCGAACCTCGGATTCAGGAGGAACAGTGTGGTTTTCGTCCTGGTCGTGGAACTGTGGACCAGCTCTATACTCTCGGCAGGGTTCTTGAGGGTGCATGGGAGTTTGCCCAACCAGTCTACATGTGCTTTGTGGACTTGGAGAAGGCATTCGACCGTGTCCCTCGGGAAGTCCTGTGGGGAGTGCTCAGAGAGTATGGGGTATCGGACTGTCTTATTGTGGCGGTCCGTTCCCTGTACGATCAGTGCCAGAGCTTGGTTCGCATTGCCGGCAGTAAGTCGAACACATTTCCAGTGAGGGTTGGACTCCGCCAAGGCTGTCCTTTGTCACCGATTCTGTTCATAACTTTTATGGACAGAATTTCTAGGCGCGGTCAAGGCGTTGAGGGTTTCCGGTTTGGTAGCCGCAGGATTAGGTCTCTGCTTTTTGCAGATGATGTGGTCCTGATGGCTTCATCTGACCGGGATCTTCAGCTCTCGCTGGATCGGTTCGCAGCCGAGTGTGAAGCGACCGGAATGAGAATCAGCACCTCCAAGTCCGAGTCCATGGTTCTCGCCCGGAAAAGGGTGGAGTGCCATCTCCGGGTTGGGGAGGAGACCCTGCCCCAAGTGGAGGAGTTCAAGTACCTAGGAGTCTTGTTCACGAGTGAGGGAAGAGTGGATCGTGAGATCGACAGGCGGATCGGTGCGGCGTCTTCAGTAATGCGGACGTTGTACCGATCCGTTGTGGTGAAGAAGGAGCTGAGCCGGAAGGCAAAGCTCTCAATTTACCGGTCGATCTACGTTCCCATCCTCACCTATGGTCATGAGCTTTGGGTCATGACCGAAAGGATAAGATCACGGGTACAAGCGGCCGAAATGAGTTTCCTCCGCCGTGTGGCGGGGCTCTCCCTTAGAGATAGGGTGAGAAGCTCTGCCATCCGGGAGGGACTCAACGTAAAGCCGCTGCTCCTTCACATCGAGAGGAGCCAGATGAGGTGGTTCGGGCATCTGGTCAGGATGCCACCCGAACGCCTCCCTAGGGAGGTGTTTAGGGCACGTCCAACCGGTAGGAGGCCACGGGGAAGACCCAGGACACGTTGGGAAGACTATGTCTCCCGGCTGGCCTGGGAACGCCTCGGGATCCCCCGGGAAGAGCTAGACGAAGTGGCTGGGGAGAGGGAAGTCTGGGTTTCCCTGCTTAGGCTGTTGCCCCCGCGACCCGACCTCGGATAAGCGGAAGATGATGGATGGATGGATGGAAAACTCACCTTTGTGATTTGGTTGACTTTATCGTTGGAAATGCCTCTGCAGTATATCCATACATCTCTGTGCCATGTCTGCCTTAGCATCGCCGGTAAAATGTGCGGACCAAACAAGGGACTTTCGCATCTTGTTCCACTGGAACAACTTAAATCCGTCGATTGGTAAGTGTTTGTTTGGCATTAAATGTGGGTGGAGGGAAACGCTGGATGCAAATATAGCTACAAATGTACATACAGCTAGCCTAAATAGCATGTTAACGTCGATTAGCTGGCAGTCATGTTGCGACCAAATATGTCTGATTAGCACATAAGTAAAGCTTCACCTCTGGGAATTTTAAACAAGGAAACACAGTGTGTTTGTGTGGCTAAAGGCTAAATCTTCCCACCTCCATCTTTCTACTTTGACTTCTCCATTATTAATTGAACAAATTGCAAAAGATTCAGCAACACAGATGTCCAAAATACTGTGTAATTGCGCGATGAAAAGAGACGACTTTTAGCCGCAAGTGGTGCTGCGCTAATATGTCCTCTACAGTCCGTGACGTAACGCGCACGCGTCATCATTCCGCGACGTTTTCAACAGGAAACTCCCCGGGAAATTTAAAATTGTAATTTAGTAAACTAAACCGACCGTATTGGCATGTGTTGCAATGTTAATATTTCATCATTGATATATAAACTATCAGACTGTGTGGTGGGTAGTAGTGGGTTTCAGTAGGCCTTTAAAGGGAGAAAAAGTATTATAAAAACAGGTTAGTTTTTAATCACCGCTAATAAATCAGATATAAATAAATCATACTTAATGATGTAATATTGATGTCTTTTTTTTAACTGTTGTGCACAGCCTTGATTTCACGCATAACCTTGACAGAGCTCAAATCGAGTCCGTTTACAAGCTTACCTGAGCGCCTACCTCGGGATGTGTTGCATTAATCACACTTGATGGTACTAAATGAAACCCATTTCAACACCCCCGGTTGCACAAATAATTTGTGTAGCCAGGTTGAAAGTGTTGAGAGTCAAAGGGTGAATAATTAGACGGGACGATTCTGAAACCTCATACAAGATGTAATTAAGGAAATTAATAAGGTGTCAGACCCCTTTCACAGGGCGCCGCCTTCCGATGATTAATCACAGCCTGGGTTAATTTGATTTGTGACAAGGAAAAGGATGACTTGCTAAGTCAGTTAGCAGAGTCCCAACTCGACAGCACATGACGTTAATACAACATGAAGAGTGGAGGTCCTGAGGAACAAACATCTACTTGCAGTCCATGAGAATGAAAGGTTCCTCGAATGAAAGACTTCAAGGAGGATTTTGCAATGTACAAAGTTGATAAATGCTTGAAATGACAAATACTCATCTGTAATATGCTATGTCATCCTGGAAACTACTTAACTAAACATATCAGCAGACTTAAGCATTAAAGCCGTCAAAGATGTTAGAGTCTAGTGCAGTCCTGTTCAACCGGCGGTCTGGAGAACCGGGAATGACATCAATCCGGTCCTAGAGTTCAATTCAAAACTTGGGGCACAAACATTTTTGCAGCAAATTCCTAACACTAGCCTGCTCCTGTTGTGTAGAGGAACTTGTACCAGTGTAAATACTCTGGCAGATCTTGGCAATGACATTTTAACCTGGCTAGTGAAGTGAATTAATTTGACTCATATATACGTTCAACATATGGTGAATGGTAGGGGTGTAACAGTACGTGTATTTGTATTGAACCGTTTTGGTACGGGGGTTTCGATTCGGCTCGCGGGCGTACCGAACGAGTTTGTAAGTCTTCACAAGCTGCTCTGCTTTCTGCCTCTGTCTCAGCAGCAAGCATTTGTCCCGCCCACACAAACATCTGATTGGTTACATACAAAGCCAATCAGCAGTGCGTATTCAGAACGCATGGAGTCAATGCTAAGTTCAACGTCGAGCATATATGAGTTTAGCAGGGGAGCAGTGGACTCTCCCCGAGTCATAATAAACACTTCCAAGTCAACTACTTTCTAAACATCACTATGAGCCCGTTGACTTTCTAGAAACTTAAACTGCAGCTCAGCTCGCTTGCAGTTCTGGCATGAGGTGAAGGCTAGTTAGCTTTTAGCGTAATGTTAGCTCATTTTGCTGTGTGTGTGTGTGTGTGTGTGTGTGTGTGTGTGTGTGTGTGTGTGTGTGTGTGTGTGTGTGTGTGTGTGTGTGCGCGTGCGTGTGTTTTGTGTGTGTGTGTGTGTTAGGGGCAGCAAAGCCCTGTCAGTCTGGTATTTAATTGAACTCCATGGTGTACAGCATGGGTGTCAAACTCTGGCCCGCGGGCCAAATTTGGCCCGCCGTGTATTTTCATTTGGCCCTTGAGGCAATATCAAATTAACATTAGAGCTGGCCCGCCGGTATTATACAGCGGCGGTGTCGCTGTAACACCGCATTCACCGCTAATACTCATACTTGCTAACCCCCCCACACCCCCCAATTTTCCAAGAAGACTCCCAAATTTCAGTGCCTCTCACGAAAATCACAGGGGGCAACCATTCTCCCAAATTTCTCCCGATTCCCACCTGGACAACAATATTGGGGGCGTGCCTTAAAGGCACTGCCTCAAGCGTCCTCTAAAACCTTTCGTCACGTCCGCTTTTCCTACGTAGAAACAGCGTGCCGGCCTAGTCACATGATATATGTGGCTTTTACACACACACACCCTAATGCAATGCAAGCTTGGTCAACAGCCATACAGGTCACACTGAGGGTGGCCGTATAAACAACTTTAAGACTGTTACAAATATGCGCCACACTGTGAACCAACACTAAACGAGAATGACAAGCAAATTTCGGGAGAACATCCGCACTGTAACACAACATAAACACAACAGAACAAGTACACAGAACCCCTTGCAGTTCTGCCTCTTCCTGGACGCTACAATATAAAAATGTATTATTAGCCTGTGGGAAATGTTTATTTGGATATTTACCTGAGAAGGCTGCAAGTAGAAAAGAGGCATTCGATTTCTATTTAAATTTGATTTGATATGCCATTGCTATTTTGAAATTATTAGTATTATTTGAAACTCGATTTTGCATGTCACTGTAAAGTTATATAAGTCTCGCTTGTTCAATATTCAATTCAAAACTTGTTTGGGTCCCTATTAAAGGGTTAATTTGTTCAACCTTGGCCCGCGGCTTTGTTCAGTTTAAAACTTTGGCCCACTCTGTATTTGAGTTTGACACCCCTGGTGTACAGGGATGAATAGTCTCTCCTATTGCTGTTTTGCTACTTTTTCAGCTATAGTTACATTAATCATTAGTAATGTAGCAGCCTAGTTTTGAATGGCAGGGTCCCTGCTATCACATGTTGATACAAATATAACATTTACATAATAAAAGTCAACTACAGGCTTTCCAAATGCTGTCTTTAGCCTGATGAGTTGACTTGAAACTGTTTAATGTTGCACTTTTTATATGTAGAAGAAAGGTTTTGTCATGTTATTTAATCTAAGCAAAAACTTGAGGCAGTTTAATGTGGATTAACGTGGGCAGAATTATTATAGTGTTCACAATGTTAAAAGGATAAACCAGGGGTGTCAAACTCAAATACAGAGTGGGCCAAAATTTTAAACGAAACCAAGCCGCGTGCCAAGGTTGAACAAATTAACCTTTTAATAGGGACCCAAACAAGTTTTGCATTAAAAAAATTTAACAAGCAAGGCTTATATAACTTTAGTGACATGCAAAATCCAGTTTCAAATAATAATAATGATAATTAAAAATATATCAATGGCATATCAAATACAATTTTAATAAAAATGTAATGCCTTTTTTTCTATTTGCAATCTTCTGAGGTAAATATCATTTTTTTTCCGCAGGCTAATAATACATTTGAAAATAAAATAACAATAATGAATGAACCAAACATTCAAGCCTTGAAGTAGCAAGAGAAAATGCATGAATAAAACATTTAATTATTGGTCGGTTTGCTGGAAGTTTCCCGGAAGAGTTAGTACTGCAAGGGCGGCTGTTGTGTCACGGTGCGGATGTTCACCCGAAATGTGTTTGTCATTCTTGTTTGGTGTGGGTTCACAGTGTGGAGCATATTTGTAACAGTGCTAAAGTTGTTTATACGGCCATCCTCAGTGTGACCTGTTTGGCTGTTGACCAAATATGCCTTGCATTCACTTGTGTGTGTATGTGTGTGTGTGTGTGTGTGTGTGTGTGTGTGTGTGTGTGTGTGTGTGTGTGTGTGTGTAAGCCACAAATATTATGTAACACGCTGTTAGTATGGAGGAAAAGCGGACGTGATGACAGGTTGTAGAGAACGCTAAAGGCAGTGCCTTAAATGCACGCGCCCAATATAGTTGTCCAGGTGGAAATTGATAGAAATTCGGGAGAATGGTTGCCCCGGGAGATTTTCGGGAGGGGCACTGAACTTCGGGAGTCTACCGGGAAAATTAGGAGGGTTGGCAAGTATGAGTATTAGTGGTGAATGCGGTGTTACAGCGGCACCAACGCTGTATAACAGTTCGAATGCTAAATTGATATTGCCTCAAGGGCCAAATGTAATTACACGGCGGGCCACATTTGGCCCGCGGGCCAGAGTTTGACACCCTTGGGATAAAGCCATTGTTTACAAATTTGGTAAATAAATAAACAAAACATTTATATTTTGTTGTTTTCTTACTGTACCGAAAATGAACCGAACCGTGTCCTCTAAACTGAGGTACGTACCGAACCGAAATGTTTGTGTACCGTTACCCCCCTGGTGAATGGTCATATCCAACTTGGAGAAATCAAACCATCAGGTCAGAGTAAATAATGGTTGGGAAAGAGCCTTAGATGAACATTCGCATGTGGACTGGAATTTGCTTAGACCCTGGATCAAATTATTTCTTTTTCTCCAGGAACTAAGTAATCTACAATCAAAACAAATATCAGTCTGTATCAGATTTGGACCAGGGAGTTTTAGCAATAGTTGATTTGGTGCACATGAGTCTTTTGTAGAGGTTTCTGGAGCAAACGCAGACAACATATGATCTCAAGAAGACAGACTGTCAATGAATGAGCCTTGTCCGTTCGGCAACGCTGGCTAATAAAACCTCTTAATTAGTAACCACCCACAGGTGATCCTCCTTACTGCTGATCAAGCACAGGTGTGGAGCTCAGCGCTCTAGCCAGAGGCAAAGTGGCTTCCACTTATCAAACTTACCAAACGGTAAGTGGTAGGAACACACACAAATCCTACCTTACATGAGCGATCATGACATAGCAGTCCTTTGAGACTAAATGTATGCTTTTGCAGCGATACTGACTTCTAGTGTAGAACAGAAAATAGCCACGAATACAAAAGCATTTTCAGAGCATATTTTCACTGAGTTGGTCATGCTTTCTAAAGTTGTGTGTTACTTACAACACAATGGTATAAAAAATGTAAGTAAGCCCAGACTTTTTATTTTGTTCGATACACTTACTGACTATTTATTCGGTTAGCTCAAATTCAGTCCCAATTTAATGAACTACAGTAGACTTTTGTCATACGAGTGTAAAAGTAGGGTAGCCACTCGTGTTATAACGATGCCAATGTTTTGGTACCGGTACTAAAATTATTTCAATACTTTTCGGTACATTTCTGAATAAATAAATTGCATTATTTGTGGGGATGTCGCATGGCTGCAGTTGTGTGACCTCAAGTGTGCAAAAATCCAGGAGAGCAGAAAGCCGGTAAGATGATTTTAATTTCATCAAAGTAAAAGATATAAACAGAAAGCAGTCTTGCATGGAGATGTTCCCAACATGGTTTTAACTTCGAGCACTGAGGAGTGCTCGAGTGAAACATAAATAGACCTATGTTGATTGACAGCAGCTGAGGACCGCTACCAATCAACGGCGAGTGTGACAAAAACAGTGCTCAGCGGAGTAAACAGGAAGTATGACAAAATAAGAGCACTGAACAGGAAATAAAGTACAAAACACGAAAAACTATCAGAAAGTAAGTGACAGATCGTTACAGGACCTCCCCCTCAAGGAACAGATACCAGATGTTCCCTGGAAAAGAAAAATGGAAAAAAATGTCCACAAAGTAAGGGAGGGTGGAGGGAGGATTTGGTGGAAGGTCGCCAAATCTCGTGTCCCCGCAGCCAGCGAGGAAAAGTCAGGTGGCGACGGCGCGTAGAGCGCCGCTGGAACTGGCGGGGCGGGCGGCCACGGAACAGCCACATCATTGGCCGAAAAAGAGATGAGTGCATCCCGCGAGGAAGACGCCCAGGGCACGGCCACATCCGCGGCTGACGTGGAGGCGGGCGCGCTGAAGCAGGCCCGGAGACAGCAGACAAAGCGGCGGGGACTGCAGCCAAAACAGATACCTCTGCAGGAGGCGGCTGAGGAGCCGATGTTGGTGCCGGCGTGGAAGCGGCAGACGTCATCAACGGCGTGGAAGCGGCAGACGTCATCGGCGGCGTGAAAGCGGCAGACGTCATCGGCGGCGTGAAAGCGGCAGACGTCATCGGCGGCGTGAAAGCGGCAGACGTCATCGGCGGCGTGAAAGCGGCAGATGTCATCGGCGGCGTGAAAACGGCAGACGTCATCGGAGGCGTGATTGTTGCAGATGTCATCGGCGGCGTGATTGTTGCAGATGTCATCGGCGGCGTGATTGTTGCAGATGTCATCGGCGGCGTGATTGTTGCAGATGTCATCGGCGGCGTGAAAGTGGCAGATGACGCCGGGCGAGGAGCAGCAAATGCCGGCCGAGGAATAGCGGATGCCGGCGGTGACGAAGCCCGGCGTGGTGCTGCTCTTGGCGGCGTTGGAGCTCGGCGTGGAGCCGGCGTTGGGGCTCGGCGTGGAGCCGGCGTTGGGGCTCGGCGTGGAGCCGGCGTTGGGGCTCGGCGTGGAGCCGGCGTTGGGGCTCGGCGTGGAGCCGGCGTTGGGGCTCGGCGTGGAGCCGGCGTTGGGGCTCGGCGTGGAGCCGGCGTTGGAGCTGTGCGAAAGCCCGCCAGGGACGTAGATGTCTCCGTGGAAGGAGACGCTGGCGGGGATGACAGCGGTGTGTGCCTGGCTGCACCGCAGTGTATAGTGGGCCCCCCTCCACTAGGTGGCTGCCAGACACCGTTCACACATGTGGGAAAACGTGCCTGCTCGTCGGAGTCCCCCGGTGCGAAAACCAGGGACGGGCGGGAGGGGACCAGGAGGAGGGACGAAGACACGTCCTGTGCCGAGTCCCAGCAGGAGGACAAAAGCGACCTCACTGTGGGCTCCACTGGAGCTCTCGGCGAACCAAAAAAGAGAGCGGGAGCTGGCAAAAAGAGCAGCCGGGGAGCAGCCGCTGGAAGCTGCGTAGAAGCAGGGAGAAGCAGCTCAGCAGACGACGGGAAGGATGGCGGCGGCGGACGTGCCGGTCGGAGAGCCGCAGTCGGCGACGGAGCCGCAGGAGCCGCGAGACGTGAAGGAGGAGGCGGGCGCGCCGGTCGGTGAGCCGTAGCCGGCAGCGTTGCCGAGAGGAAGGATGGCGGCGGAGGACGCGCCGGTCGGAGAGCCGTAGCCGGTAGCGTTGCCGCGGGAGCCGTGAGGCATGCAGGAAGTGGCGGACGTGCTGGTCGGAGAGCCGTAGCCAGCCGTTGAGCCGAGAGGAAAGATGGCGGCGGGGGACGCGCCGGTCGGAGAGCCGAAGCCGGTGGCGTTGCCGCGGAGAGAGGGTCCGCGTCTGTAGGCTGGTACCGCACAAACCTGGCCTTCAAGTCCTCCAGGAATTGTGCGGTCCAGAACGTCGGCTGAGGATTGCCGACAGGGATTCTCGCGAGGTCACAATTTTCTGGCTCGAAGTTACTGTGGGGATGTCGCATGGCTGCAGTTGTGTGACCTCAAGTGTGCAAAAATCCAGGAGAGCAGAAAGCCGGTAAGATGATTTTAATTTCATCAAAGTAAAAGATATAAACAGAAAGCAGTCTTGCATGGAGATGTTCCCAACATGGTTTTAACTTCGAGCACTGAGGAGTGCTCGAGTGAAACATAAATAGACCTATGTTGATTGACAGCAGCTGAGGACCGCTACCAATCAACGGCGAGTGTGACAAAAACAGTGCTCAGCGGAGTAAACAGGAAGTATGACAAAATAAGAGCACTGAACAGGAAATAAAGTACAAAACACGAAAAACTATCAGAAAGTAAGTGACAGATCGTTACATTATTGGCTTTATTTTAACGAAAAAATCTTAGGGTACATTAAACATTTGTTTATTATTGCAATTTTGTCCTTAAATAAAATAGTGAACATACTAGACAACTTGTGTTTTAGTAGTAAGTAAACAAACAAGGCTCCTACTTAGTCTGCGGACGTATGCAGTAACATATTGTGTCATTTTCCATTCTATTATTTTGTCAACATTATTAAGGACAACTGGTAGAAACTGAATTATTAATCAACTTGTTCATTTACTGTTAATACCTACTTTATTTCTCTTTTAACATGTTCTATCTACACCTCTGTTAAAATGTAATAATCACTTATTCTTCTGTTGTTTGGATGTTTTAGATCAGTTTTTGATGATACCACAATCCAATACTAAGTTGTTACAGGACCATACATTGGTCATATTCAAAGTCCTCATGTGTCCAGGGACATATTTCCTGTGTTTATATACATAATATAAATTTGAAAAATAAACGCCAAAAAATGTTGTGATACCAAAAAATATCGACGTTACCATAGAAGTTTCGACTAGATACGCTGATGTACTTGGTATCAGTAAAGTGGATGTCAGGTTTGTTTACATTTTGACACCGGTGAGTTATGGTGTGTAGTGAAACATGTTTAGCTATTCCTCGTCCTGCAGGGATGATAATTGTAGGAAACTTACTTTTTGTCGCCATGGAGGCGAGGATTAGTGATTTAGAAGTAGCTAAAACACTGCCGACTGGGGCTGGACTTTAGTTGTTAGCTAGCCATGTCTCAAAGCACCTCTTCCGGTGGGCATGTCAGTGTTATAACTTCATCTTTATCGTTAGTTTTTAAGCCAAAATGCGTCTGTTCTCCCTTTTAGTCCGCACACATTGTCTGTTTGTAAGTACTCCATGATTGTGCACTGCCGAACATGCTCATCTGCTCTAAAACGAGCAATGCCACGACATGACGACAATGGGGGTGCTTTTCAGAGGTGGTATAGTACCGAATATGATTCATTAGTATCGCGGTACTATACTAATACCAATATACCGTACTACCCTAGTGGCCACTGCTAATAAGTAAACGATAAAATTATTGAGTCTCTGGGTAAAACAGGGTAAAACAACATTTCATATTTTTGTCACACAAGAGTAAAAGACAGCTTCTTGTTTGAATGGCACTGTTCCTGGTCCAATGGCATGTAGAGCATCCATTGTCTAGCCTCTAAGTACTTCCATAACACCTACACAAACATTGAAATTAACTGTAACAAAATACAGCAGGCAACTATTTCAAACATGCAACAATGAAAAATTCAAAATACTGTGAGCAAATGCTAAATGGCAAGTAATATTATACTCTAAACATCAGCAACTTATAATAAAAAGTAACCAATGACTTAATGTACCAAGGTTTGGGAAAGGCTGATCTTAACAGTTCAGTACAATAGCTCTTCTATACTTTTTACTCTCTATTTAATCGAGTAACCTATCAATAGTTTGATTAATCAAGTAATCAGATAAAACACACTTTATAGCCTCAATGTGTGTTTTAGGGAAGGTTGAAATAAACATTGTTCTGCTCGCCATTACCTTCATTTTTTTTTTCAAACAGATGCTCATCATCAACATTGAAGTTGCACTTTTAGTCATACAAAAACCAAGTCAATTGGTTTAAAGTTCCAGGCACTTCATCCAGTCCAGATTTAATCAATTAAACAATCAATAAAAGCCACAGAATAAAAATTGAAGCTTTTAATCTAATCAAATTGATCGATTAATCGAAGCAGCCTTAATCTAGCTTTAGAATGCTGAAAACTTCTATTTTACAGACTACAGGCATACCACTTCCCATACTTTGAACCCTGCACCTAATTCATGGATTTCCCCAGCTAAACAAGCTTCAATGCTGCCAATAAATTCCGTATTGTCACATCAGAACAATTAAACTGTCTGATGAGTCACTTTATACCAATAAAATTGTTCACAATAAATCAAACACAGTCACACAATCATTCAGTCAGCCATTTAGCACGTTATGGACTCACCCTGATCATGGAGAAGAAATGACAAAATGCACATGACGCAGGACCCAAATATAAGAAGAACCATGCAGTCATCGAAAAAATGGAAAAACAGGAAATGCATCACCACTAACAGATCCTGAAAGGTTGGAACAGGAGGAGAAGGACCAAGATCTAGCTACGGTAGGCTACTGTTTGTTGTGTTAGAGTAACGGTCTTTTGATAAATTTGTGAATGAACACAAATATTTCATGTTTTAATGTGTGCACCTTAAAGACTTGTGCGGTCAACATATGTACAAATTAAAACTACTCCAAAAATTAGGTGGGTGCGACTTATATTTAAGTGGCTTGTATAGTCCGTGAAGTACTATGATTGTATTGATTATACATCTGAAAATATTGCAATCTGGCTACAAACCGCCTCTTCCTCTGTGACTACTTCAACATGATTCCATTAATAAAACTGCCGGATGAGTCACGTTGTACCAATAAAATTCTTCACAATAAATCAAACATAGTCACACAATCATTCAGTCAGCCATTTAGCACGTTATGGACTCACCCTGATCATGGAGAAGAAATGACAAGATGCACATGACGCAGGACCCAAACATAAGAAGAACCATGCAGTCATCGAAAAAAGGGAAAAACAGGAAATGCATCACCACTAACAGATCCTGAAAGGTTGGAACAAGAGGAGAAGGACCAAGATCTAGCTACGGTAGGCTACTGTATGTTGTGTTAGAGTAACGGTCTTTTGATAAATTTGTGAATGAACACAAATATTTCATGTTTTAATGTGTGCACCTTATAGAATTGTGCGGTCAACATATGTACAAATTAAAACTAATCCAAAAATTAGGTGGGTGCGACTTATAATTAAGTGGGTTGTATAGTCTGGAAAGTACTATAATTGTATTGATTATACATCCGAAAATATTGCAATCTGGCTACAAACCGCCTCTTCCTCTGTGACTACTTCAACATGATTCCATTAATAAAACTGCCAGATGAGTCACGTTGTACCAATAAAATTGTTCACAATAAATCAAACACAGTCACACAATCATTCAGTCAGCCATTTAGCACGTTATGGACTCACCCTGATCATGGAGAAGAAATGACAAGATGCACATGACGCAGGACCCAAACATAAGAAGAACAATGCAGTCATCAAAAAAAGGGAAAAACAGGAAATGCATCACCACTAACAGATTCTGAAAGGTTGGAACAGGAGGAGAAGGACCAAGATCAAGCTACGGTAGGCTACTGTTTGTTGTGTTAGAGTAACGTTTTTTTTGATAAATTTGTGAATGAACACAAATATTTCATGTTTTAATGTGTGCACCTTATAGAATTGTGCGGTCCACAAGAAATGACAAAATGCACATGACCGAGGCACCAAGCAAAAGAAAAACGATTCAATCATCTAAAAAAGAAAAAAACAGGAAATGCACCACCGGATCCTAAAAGGCTGGAAGAGGAGGAAAAGAATGGAGATCAAGCTTCGGTAGGCTACTTTATGTTGTGTTAGAGTCACGGTCTTTTGATAAATTTGTGAATGAACACAAATATTTCATGTTTCATTGTGCGCACTTTTATAGTATAGACTTGTGCGGTCAACAAATGTACGAAATAAAACTACTCCAAAAATTAGGTAGGTGCGGCTTATATATAGGTGGGCTCTATAGTCCGGAATGTACTATAATTGTATTGATTATACATCTGAAAATGTTGCCGTGTGGCTACAAACTGTCTCTTCCTCTGTGACTACTTCAACATGAATTCCATTGTGCCAAATTGTGTCCCAGGTTCAAATGTTGCCAAGCAGTGGAACAACTTGAAAGGCAGCCAACCATGAAGCCACCCATGATGACCACCGATGTTAATGAGGGACGCTCCCAGAAACATATGGCTGGAGCATGTCTGGAAAATCCCAATTTTCAGGTGAGTTACTTCAACTTAATTTAATCATTTTTTCCCCAATCACCTTTAAAGTGTGATTCTGATTCAATTACCGAGTAGGGACTTCCTTAAAAATACTTGAACAATAATAATATTGATAATAATAATAATTATTATTATTATTATCATTATAACAGTCGGCTTCACGGTGGCAGAGGGGTTAGTGCGTCTGCCTCACAATACGAAGGTCCTGCAGTCCTGGGTTCAAATCCAGGCTCGGGATCTTTCTGTGTGGAGTTTGCATGTTCTCCCCGTGAATGCGTGGGTTCCCTCCGGGTACTCCGGCTTCCTCCCACTTCCAAAGACATGCACCTGGGGATAGGTTGATTGGCAACACTAAATTGGCCCTAGTGTGTGAATGTGAGTGTGAATGTTGTCTGTCTATCTGTGTTGGCCCTGCGATGAGGTGGCAACTTGTCCAGGGTGTACCCCGCCTTCCGCCCGATTGTAGCTGAGATAGGCGCCAGCGCCCCCCGCCACCCCGAAAGGGAATAAGCGGTAGAAAATGGATGGATGGATGGATTATAACAGTCAATTTGGGAATTGCTCACTCTTCCGTGCATTGACTTTCCGGGATATCCCAGCCAAATTAGGACATCTTGGGTGTAGTTTTGTTATTTTAGTTCAATGGCAGGGTCAGGGAGTCAACCGGCCAAAGATCCAACTTGGTCTTTGGCCAACTATGCAATATTCAGATGCATTCTCGGGATGCTGAAGACTGTAACCTCTGTCTGCAGTACTTGCGGCCCTGTGAGGCCTTGAGTCAGATATCCTTGTCATGTAACACCTAAAGACAGTCAAAGGTCAGGCGGTACACGAACAGAAGGGCCACAGATGGAACTTCAGCAACTGGCCCGCTTTGGCTCGGAGCACTGTCAGAATTGCCGTGCAAGTAAGCCCCAATCACGCCACCCACAACCCCTGGAGGGCCAGAGCAGCTACGTCACACGTGCACAAGGACATACACGCACCACACAAAATGATCTCATGCGAGCTAAACATGTTTGCATGAATAAAATATATGAAGATATACTAGGCTGACCATATTCTGAAATCCCAAAAAGAGGACACATATATGCGTGCCAAGGCGGGCAGCACGCCAAGGCCGGGAGTAGGTGAAAATTTGCCAATGATACTCGAACTTGCTTTATAAATAATATATTTATTTAAATAAAGCATTTTTTCTCCTCTGTTGACTGCTGTGTTGGCGCTAGGGATTTTTAAAATGGGGTCCCAGGGACCCCATCAAGTCATAAAAATGGGGTCCCACAGTAAATTGTTGTGGTCCCACTTTTTTGTAAGCGTTTCGAAAACAAATGATAAACGTATTCATTATCCTGTTGTATCTCACGTTCTATATCGTGTTTCGGAAAAAGGTTGTCATAAACGTTACTTAATTCATTAAAAAAAAAAAAAAAATGTGTATACATATGTAAATGTATTCAGTTATAAACATTCATTCACTTTCTTCTTTCCTTCATGGATCTAAACTTTACCGCTGCTTGTAGTTTTTTCCATGTTTTTATTTAATAAGTTGTAGGTGTATTTATTTCAGTATAAAAGTGTAAAAAGTGTTTTGCTTGGGTCAGGAAATGATGATAATGGCGTGCCAGGGCATACATACTTTTTATATTTAACACTTAAATCTCTGAAGTCTGCATCAACTTCACATCTATACCTCATTTCAAAATGTTTTAGTTTTTTCATGTTGTTTTTTTGTTTGTTTGTTTTCCGTCCTTTTTTGCCAAACAAAACTATGTTTTTAATGGCAAACACACAAAATATGCAAAATCTTCCACCAAAAATATTTTTCTTTGTGGAATATTTGATGTGAAGTTTCCATGGACTCACAAATACTAAAATAACTCATTTACTGGAGTTAAAAATGTTGACTTTACACTCACCCGAGTGTTAACAAAGAAATCTATTTCCTTTTCCCGGCAAAACTCGAACCAACACTTCCTGTCAATAGCGTCACTTCCCTAACTTCCCCGGAAGTCCCGCCCCCCAGCCAAAGCCATTGGCTAACACCCCGTAGCCAGCCGCAACAATATTTAAAGCTAGAATTCACCAACTCGAGTATTTCATATATATATATATATATATATATATATATATATATATATATATGTGTCTTGATTGGATTATCCAGAGAATAGTGCTTGATACCGTGGTAGAGCGCAATATGTAGGTGTGATCTCCTGATGATTGAGGGAACCCCTCATGAAACAGTTCTGTAGAGATGAAGTAGTCTTGTGATTTTTCCCACACCTACATATATATATACATATATATATATATATTAGGGGTGGGCAAATGAATGCGTTAATTACGCGTTAATTCATCAATCTATTAACGCCGACAATTATTTTATCGCACTTTTGCGTATGTTGTTTACATGCTTTTATTTTGTTAACGCCTTTTCTTAACAAGATGGCATCTCCCGGATGTACTTCGGCGTCGAGGGGCTCTTGGTAAAGATGGAACATTTGGCAAAAATACCGGACAATTCTGCAAATTTCATGGCTGGCTTAAAGCGTGGTCACTCCGGGATCACTTACGACCGCCAGACAATTCTGAATGTGGATAGATCGGGCCGTTTTGGACTGAATGACGCGTGCTTGCTAGACCGGCTAGCTAGCATGGGAATACTTTGCCGGCTACATCCAGCGGCCTGTGAAGCAGCGGAGTATATGTGTTGTCTGTCTATTTATCAATAATGCAGACGAGGAGTGTTGGCTGAGTTCTTAACGTTTGCTTTCAGAGCGTGCATATCACAACATACAAGATGCCGTCATGGCAACACACAACCTATACCGGGCTACCGCGCATGCTCGTCACTCCTGTTGCATGCTGGGTAGGGTAGTTCTTTTTTTCCCTGGCTCATAACATCACAGCATAGTACCATATATATGCGTTCAGTTTATCAAAGCACCAAGCAAACAATCGGAAAATTCCCATCATATCAATTCCTAGATATGGTCATATTTATTTTAAGTGCACTACGCAGAATAAACACAACATTATTAATATTGCTACTACGGATAATTTGATCAAAAATTCCCTAAAACAGCCCACTACCTATAATATAGGTTTTTTAAACATAAGATCCCTGATAAAAAAATGTTTCTGCTGTTACCTCAGAAATTGCCTGTTCGGATGTTATGATTGTGGCTCAGAGATTTGTATGTAGATTATATTTATTTTCTATAACAAACAGGATAACTTAAACACCCTGGCAGTGGCAATAAGTTTAAATGTTTGTATTTACATTTTTTGAGTTGATTTTCATAAAATATGCTATTTAACTGCTACTGTTTAACAAGGACTGATTGTTGTTTTGGCGCTTTTGTTCATGTGGGAGAATATTCCAATAAAGGTGCATTACATACTACTTTTGAATTCATTATTGGGCTTTGCGTATACAATGCAGTTAATCGCGATTAATTTGAGAAATTGTGCGATTAACTTCGATTAAAATTTTTAATTGTTGCCCAGCCCTAATATATATATATATATATATATATATATATATATATATATATATATATATATATATATATACATACATACATGTATAAGGAAATAAAACCAACCTGTTTTTCCATTATACTGCTACTTTAATTATAATTGGAATTAAATACAAAAGTTTGTTATTAAATGTGTCATTAATGTAATAATTATTTAAATAAGTAATTGTTATTATTTCATGACTTAATAAATTATTTGGTGACGTAATTGATATTTTATTAGTCCAAAGTCAGTGGGCGGATCCTAACACCTGATTGGTTACCAAGCACTTCCACGTGTCTGTGGCACTTTTACAAGAGAAGTGTAGCACTACAGATCGATAGCTTGGTCTGAAAGTGCAGAAATGACTATGAAAACTTGAATAAATTCCTCCTTGTGGTCTACATAACATGTAATGGTAAATATTTGGTAAAAATGTTGCATAGATTATGTTTTACAGACCATCTTCATTCAACATTGTATCAGAAATGGCTGCAGCAGAGGATGCATATGCATGTATGAGCCAGTCTGCCCCACAACAAAAGGGTAGAGAAAAATAACCAACTTATTAATACAACATCAGAGAAGTTAAGTCCCTACCTTTAGTCAAAAGTGATTTATGACCCCCCATAAAACAATGATTTATGACCCTCAAGGTCAAAGGTCAATGATTTATGAGGGGTCAAGTTCAAAGGTTAATGATTTATGAGGGGGTCAAGGTTAAAGGTCAAGGTTAAAGGTCAGGTTCAAATGTCAGGTTCAAATATCAAGGTCAAGTGGGTGTGGCTTACCCGGAAGAGGGTGGAGTTAAGACCTGCGGTGGGAGTGGTTAAACCAGGAAGAGGGTGGAGTTCTAAACAGAAAGAGGGCAGAGTTAAGACCTGCGGTGGGAGTGGTTAAACCAGGAAGAGGGTGGAGTTAAGACCTGACAGGGAACAGAGGAGGGTTCAGTTTTTTTAAGAAAGCAATGTCATCTGAGCAGCATGTGACCATATATTTGATAGTTTAAATGTTTACGATCGTTTGAAACAACTTCCAGATTTCGATGTATTGATGGCTGGGAATGTTACGTGTGGAGATGTGGACACGCACGCACTTCACACACACACACACACACACACACACACACACACACACACACACACACACACACACACACACACACACACACACACACACACACACACGAGGGGTACAAAAGGGCAGTGTAAGGCTTAGTCATTATTTGGAGCTTTATACGTTAGCGTAAAGACTTTGTTCGATTCGGTCATGATTAGTGAAACGCCTGTTTCGATTTATAAAAATAATAAAACTTACATTGACGCTCCGCAAAAAAGTCGAGTGTTTCTAAATCGTATTCAGATGCCGCCGACCGAATCTTTGCGTGAGAAATGGGATTTGGAAGCGTACGGGATGGAGGGATCTTTTGGATTTGTATTCAGATACGAAATGGGTGATATCTGCTTATTTCAGCTAAAAGAAAGAAGAGACGGAAGCCCTTTCTCGATATTTTCATCGTTATCTACCGTGGATTGGGAAGTTTTAAGACTGGCAATGCCCGATTTCCTGTGGCGTGATCCTTCACCGGTGGATAAACGCGTAAAAGGAAGCTTGTTTACTTACCCGACGATGGATGAGTTGAATGAGAGAAGAATTCTGTTCAGCGCTACCTGGGAGACGAAATCTTCAGCCTCGGGTCGTTGGTTTTTACGTGCCAGTCTCCGTGCTCCAAAAATCACCGGTACCTATACGGCTCAGTGGACCGAGCCCGATGTCTTTTCCCTGGAGTCTTTCAACGATGAATGCGGGGTGTTTACACCGTTGGTGGTCGTACCCATCGTGGCATGGCGAGAGCGAATGGCGTCGATGAAGGAGAAAATAAACGACTTGTTCCGAAGCAGTCGACAATGGAAAAGCATGCTGACGACGAGAAGAAAGTTGTCCTTTGAGACCACACCCCCGACGGAGGACGAAAGGACCTCCCCCGCTTCAGTTTCAACCAATAACCTTCAAGGAAACACCCCCTCCACCGACTCGTCCAATACCCTTTGAAAATCATAGCGTTAGTTTGATTGGTCGAGACTTTTTTTTCGACCCTCCCTATAAAAACAACCCCCACCCTGCAATTTTTTTTTCGACCAGACCATATTGGCTCCCTTTTTTGAACGCACGGATCTCAAACAAGAAAATGGCAAACAAGACCATCAGACGCGTAAAGACCCGTCTTATACCACAGGACGATTTCAAACCATCCGTAAACACGACTGATGAAGCAAACATGGCCGAGATCTTTAACCCTCCTGAAACGACGGCTGGATCGGAGGTGGTGAGCGACGATGAGACGTGTCGCTTCGGCAGATGTTTCTGCAGATGGGGGGTGAAAACCGACAACGCTACGCAGTCTTTGCCAGATGACGATAGGAAGGAGGAGGAAAAGGAGAATGACCTGATCATCATAACACCTCCGCCGTCCCCGCCACCACCCCCGTCACCATCCCTGTCACTCTTGGACCCCCCGTTGCACATCGATGATGAAACCGATGGGGGGAAGTGGTTGCTTTTCACCAGCACGGTGAAAACGGCCGTGTTTCATCTCCTCAACGAGGCCATCCGCCAGTTCAGGCAGAGCGAATGTTACAGTTGTCGGGTGAACCATCCGAGCCAGAGAAACCACCCGTGCCTGGAACCCTATGAAGAGGACTTTCTCCTGTACAACTACGACGGACTCATCAAGACTCTGCGTACGTCTAAATTCATTCAAGCCATTCAACGCTTGCTGATGCTTCGTCGCATCGAGGCTGAGGATTCAAGGGTCGAATCCTACGCCGACTCTCTGCTGTCTCAGCTGAAATCAGAGAGAAATGTCTGGTGGGCCATAGATGACGTGTACAACGAGTTGGTACGGGGTGATGAAACGATTTTGAGACATCTGGATATGGTGACAGAGTGTTGGAATAATTACAAAAAAGATGGGTAATTATTGGAGAAAACTTGTAAACTCCATCGAGAACCACGCTGTTATTTACCCGTTGATTGACGCGATGGAAGCGTATGTTCTAAAACGAGACAAACCTCAAAAACTACAAATTATTCTTGATTATGCCCGCTCTAAGCCTACCTGGGAAGCTACCTGGAAATCCGTTGTCTCTCATGCTTTTGACTTTGACATTTTTGAATCAATTTTGAAGGAATGGTCTAAAGAAAAGTCTTTTCAACCTTCTCCTTATCACGTGTTCATTTTATATGCTCTGTTTGTTGATATGTCGATGTATCGTCTACGATGCGACATCCCCGTCAACGTTTTGTTTGAACTACAAAAACTGCACGAAGCGATTAAATTCACCTACGGTATACCTGTTTTACATCAAACCTTGATTATAGTTTATAGTTTATAGAAAAAAATTGTTTTAGATTCGCTGTGTGGTGTCCATGAATGAATAAAAACAAACTGTTTTAGATTCATTGTGTTGTTTCCATGAATGAATAAAAGAAATGTGTACCAAGCAACACGAGTTCATTTCTCTTTGTCTTTCCACAATGGAGAAAGCTATGGAAAAAGCATACCATACACCCGCACACCCGGGTAGTTTTGGAGGGGTAGATCGACTCCGTCGAGCTGTGCAGGATGAAACGGGGCAACGTGTCACAAAAGAAAAAGTTCAAGAATATTTAACGGGACAGGACGCCTATACACTCCATAAACCGGTTCGCATTCATTTTCCAAGAAACAGAGTCTTTGTCCCGCGACCTTTAACCCAGTTTCAAGCCGACCTCTGTGACATGCAAGCCTTGGCTGAATATAACGACGGTTATAATTATTTATTAACGGTCATAGATGTATTTTCCAAGAAGGCCTATGTGAGGGTTTTGAGGAGAAAGACGTCCGTGGAGGTGGTTGAATCGTTTCAATCGGTGTTGGGGGAAAGTCAGATTCCTCGCAAACTCCAAACCGACGCGGGAAAAGAATTTTTTAACAAGAGTTTTCAAGCTCTGATGAAGAAACACAATATTGTACATTTTTCTACGGCCAGCGATCTCAAAGCTTCGGTGGTTGAAAGATTTAATCGTACTCTGAAAGGGAGAATGTGGAGATATTTTACAGCCAACAACACCAGGCGCTACCTAGACGTCTTACAAGACTTGGTAAAAAGCTACAATCACGGATATCACAGCAGTATTAAAATGAAACCGGTGGATGTGACTTTGGAAAATACCCCTCAAGTGTTTGAGAATCTCTACGGCTCATTCACAGCATTCAAACGCAAATACAAATTTGCCACGGGAGATATGGTGAGAATATCCAAAGTGAGAGGAGTGTTTGATAAAAAATATGAACAGAATTTTACAGACGAGGTGTTTACAATAACACGACGTCTCCATCGATCTCCCCCGGCATACAGACTGAAAGATTTTGACGGTGAAATAATAGAGGGTTCTTTTTACGAAGCCGAGTTGCAGAAAGTAAAAGAGAGCGAGGACAAGCGCTATCATGTGGAGGAAATTCTAAAACGACGTACGGTCGGTGGCAAAAAACAAGTTCTAGTGCACTGGAAAAACTGGCCCGAAAAATTCAACAGTTGGGTGGACGCTGACCTCCTTACAAATGTATAAAACAATCTGATGCCTTTGATGAGCCTCACAGTCTAAAGATCATCGAGCATTATGGATCATTCCTGCAACGAGGGTTTTTACCTCACCTTACCCTCCAACGCCAGCCTCAACGTATTTAAAGAAAACAAAAGTTCCCATTACCAGATAGATTTAAGTCAACATATAGATTTAGCAGGCTCATGGGAGGTGGCCTTAACAGAGATTTCATACCCTCGCTCATGGTATAATGTTTCTAACGGAGCATTTTATGAATGGCTAAAGAGACCTCCACCGGTGGGACCTGAAAGCAATCCTGGAATGGGGATAGTTTACCGTCAAGAATTGAGAGGGGGATGTTATGAGAACATTACACGATTCATAAATGAACTGAATGAATCTTTACAAAAAATTGACAACGATGTGAGGATAGCCTTTGACGATGTTAAAAAGCGAATCTCCTATCAATCAGGGGGTCAAACTCATTTTCGTTTTTCCCCTTCCCTGGCTTACATCATGGGAGTGAAACCTGGAAAGTGGATCAACTTTGACCGGGGGTCGGCCCCCTATCCCGCGGATATAAACGCCGGTTTCTACCATCTCTACTGTTACAGTGACGTGGTGCGACCTCAGATAGTAGTCGACGCTTATGCTCCTCTTTTGAGAATCGTGAGTGTAGAGGGAGCTTACGGTGAGATTGTCACCAAGTGTTTTAACCCCGCCTACTATTTACCCGTCTCGAAAAATCACATTGAAAACATCAGGGTGGAGATTAAATCTGATCAGAACAAACACGTCGACTTCACCTTTGGAAAGACCATCGCGAAGCTCCACTTTAGACCCGTTAGAAAGTAAAACCAACAACAATGAGAATGAGTCAACCCATGCACGACCCTCTACGTTTAGTGGGTTATTACGAAAGCCAGGTGGGGGGTTCCCTCCCCGGTTTCACAGGTTCACCTGTGATGTACGGGCGTGGGATAGGCTCCGTGTTTTCCAGGTTGTTTCGTTTTGTATCACCTCTGGTGAAAAGAGGTTTTGCCCTGGTCAAACCTCATCTTAAAACAGCGGCAAAAAATATCGCTTCCGACGTATTCAGTCATGCCGTTGGAAAAATGGGTAGTGGGGTACAAGACGGATCAGGAGGAATAATGGTCCTGGCTAGACAACCCCGAAAGAGACCCCCGGGACGACGTCTCTCAACGAGTGGTAAAAAACGCCGTCATCTGGGGAGAAGAAAATCAGTCGGTAAAAGGTTTTCAAAGAGAAGGACCGTCGTTCCCTCACACGATATATTTTAAAAAAAAAAGAAAAAAGATGGCTCTTTTACATCAAAATTCGGCCGAATGCACGATGGCCGAGCTGGATTTATTTTCAGCTCCTATGACTCAGATGTCTATCGATGATAAATCCTACACAGAAGTCCTACCGCTATCCGCCATCACTGACGGGGGTCCTATTGAATTTTTCATCCCGGGAGAAGGTGAAAAGTACTTGGATCTGAATGACACATTACTTTACCTGCGGGTTAAAATTACCCGCGCCGATGGATCAAATATCCCAAACGACGCCAATGTGGGTCTCATCAATTATCCTCTAAACACCATCTTCAGCCAATGCGACATTATGCTCGGGGAAAGACTGATTTCTCAATCCAGCGCCACACACCCATACAGGGCGATAATTGAAACGCTACTAAACTATTCTGAAGCCACACTCAGAAGTCAATTCTCAGCCGGGTTATTCCACAAAGACACCGGCGGCTCAATAGACTCTATAGAAACAGCGAACGGACCAAACAAAGGACTCAACATCAGAGCCGGTTACACGGCTGAATCTAAAGAGGTTCAGCTACTAGGACCCCTCCACGCAGACATTCTTTTCAGCGAGAGACTCCTTCTCAACTCGGTGGATCTGAGGATCAAACTCACGCGTGCCAGCGACGCCTTTTGTCTCACAGGGGCTGCGGACGGTACTTTCCGTCTGAAAGTGCTGGGTGCCTCTCTCTTCACAAAAAAGGTCACCGTTTCGCCGGCCGTACGATTGGGGCACGCCTCGGCCTTACTCAAAGGAAACGCACTCTACCCTTTGTCACGGGTCAGCGTGAAAACCTACTCTATCCCTGAAAATTCCAGAGTATGCACACAAGAAAATTTGTTTTTGGGCACGATGCCTAAATACATTGTTTTGGGTATGGTAAATCATGAAGCTTTCACAGGAAGAAGAGATCTCTCACCCTTTAATTTCCAGCATTTTAACGCTGAATACATCACCCTCTGTCACGCGGGAAAACAAATTCCCTCCAAAGCTTTCCAACCGCAATTTAACCAGGGGGCTTCGGTCAGAGAGTTTTACAACATGTTTACCGCTACAGGGAGGCATATGAAAGATTTACCTCTGTGCATCAACAGACAAGATTTTGAACGGGGTTATTCGCTGTTTGTGTTCAATCTCAATCCGGGAGAGGACAGCGACGCATTGTCTCGGGTTTCTAATGGCACTTTGAGGTTGGAAATGAGATTCAGAGTACCCTTACCCAACACGGTCACTCTTGTGGTTTACGCATGTTACGATTCTATTTTGGAAATTGATTCCAAACGACAAGTGCTGGTGGATTATTATTGACGACGGAGATGAATAACCATCAACTGGAGAAGCTTCTGCGACGAGTGTTGGGGAATGTTTTCTGTGGTGTATGGGCCTCCGACCAACTCCCCTCACTGACTCGCTCCTTTACCCCACCCTCCTACTTTATCGTCAACACCCACGAAGGACATCGACCGGGGGAGCACTGGTTATCGATGACTCTGGAGGAAGATGGGACCGCCACTTTTTTTGATTCTTATGGATTTTCTCCCGATTTTGATTACTACCCTCGGAGCATCTTGAACTTTTTGGAAAATCGTTCTGACCGTATATTGTACCACAACCTACAGCTTCAACACCCTTTGTCCACAGTGTGCGGTCAACACTGCGTTTATTATCTGCACCATCGATTTTGCGGACTGTCTTTTGAACAAGTTTTGTCTTTATACACAGATGATGTAGTAAAAAATGATCTTGAAGCATATACCCTGGTTAAAAAAATTCAATGTTGTACTAGCACGAATAAGAATAATAGTAGTCGTTGTGGCGTACAAGACGTCTGTTGTTTAGAAACTTTTTTGAACCGTTGAAATGAAAATGCTGTACACACTGCGTTTGATGAATAAAAAAACATTTTATTGAAACAAGAGTTTTGTCATCATTCATTCAAGGTTTAACCAATGTGGGGACAATGTCACTTTTCTACCTCTTCTTTTCCTCTCGGGGGATAGAAATGTTTCTTTTTCCACCCATTCTGATTCAAACTCTCCATCCGCTTTCAGACGTCTGTATTGATCTCGTGCTCTGGGGTTATGAATGGTCGATGTGGGGACATTTAGCTCCGTCAACGCTGTTAAAAATTTTCTCCAACCCTCAGGCGTGCGGGTCTGTGGATTTTTGGACCGTTGCATCAGGTGTTTCAGTAAATCGATCATATGAGATCCCTGCACCGGTGTACCGTTTTGAACAAACTCTCCTTTAGAGGTCCACCCCTTATCATTCTCGGATAATTTTTTCATAATGTACTCGGCGTTGTTACGGTCGCGTCGGGGGAGGATTTTCAGAACTTCGATCATCGTGACATCCTTTGACCCCCCGCCAGTATTCCGAGGTTTATCCTCCGGTTTATCCATCGGTTTATCCTCTGGTTTATCCTCCGGTTTATCCTCAGAGTCATTCCATGGTTCACCCCGCAAATCCTTGTGTAAAGTCAGAGTCATCCTTTTCTCCTCCCGTTGCCCCTGCTTCAACAGGCCGAGATATCTCTGCAGCAGGGTATCGTATATTTTTATTCTTTCATGAGGATTCATTCCGGGTTCGTTTAAGACGGCTCTCATTTTAACATCTAGATCATCCTCCGCCGAGTCTCTGATGGTCGGCTCCGGGCGAGTCAGACGATTTAATTGTTGGGGGGATAGGAGAAACAATTTTTGAGCCTTTTTCATCTTCAACCTTTTCCGCTCAATCCACCGATAAGATTCCCTATAAACGGTACGACGGTGGCCAGTAAGGGTAGAAGAAAACCGCCCGACTGTTTCATCAGAGTCTGGCGTTTGCGTTTCAGTCCAGTCCTTTTATCAGCCAGCAGTCGGATGATTTTCTTTTGTTTTTTAAGCTGAGCAAATTGAGACGGTGATAAGGGCACATTACCCTTCAGAATGTTTAAAGCAATTTCACACAGCGTCTGGATAAAGTCTGGTGAGCCGTGACTCAGAATATCTCGACGTTTTTGTGGTGTGGCATGGTACAGAGCTTTTAACATGGGACCGTTCCTCTTTACACGCTTTGACATTATGTTTTTGGCACGTAGACAACGGGCCACTGGTGCGGAAGCACGCCCGACCTCACTCTGTATTGTTCTGGACAGAAAGGTGTCAGGTCGACCAATAAATAGCCATGAGCATCCAAAGTAGCATCCGCAAAACTTTCCAAGAAAAAACTTTTTTGTGCGGGGAACATTTGCTGTGCCAACACGTTAATCTGCAATCTGTCCCGCGGATTCTTAAACAGTATCATATAATTACAGTTTAAGCTAATGGTGCGTGAAAATTTTCCCTGATGAAAAACATTCTGGGTCAGCATCATAACGCTCATATTTCTATGATGTCTATACTGCGTGAAAATTTTAACCACTTCGGGGTGATTTGAGGCTTGAAAAATAACATCGTCCAAAATCACCAAATGGGTCTGATCGTCCGGAAACAAGTTTTCATCTTCAAAGGAATCAGGCAGTCCTTCAACAAATTTTATTTTTTTATTCATCTTTTTTAATTCAGCATACATGGGTTGGAAAGATGTATAAATCCACACAATGTTGTCGGGTATAGAATTCATGACGTGTTCACAATTTTCCAATACACATTTTACAAAAAAAGTCTTTCCGCAACCACTAGGTCCTACAACCAGGCATGAAAAAGGTGTATGAAATCTGGGATCAAAGTCTACTCGTTCCATTTTTTCCATTTCCTCTCTAATACCCGAAAGGTAAAGTTTTCCCGTCGGGAAAGAGACGTCTTTTGTCATACACCACTCGAAACTTTTTTTCGAAAGACGAGTTATTTAAAAGGAACCCCCTTTTATCACGAACAATTTGGTGATGAGGGGTGTAGATCGCACCTGTTTTGTCTTCCTCCAGATAGCCCTCCACCAAATCTTTAACGCTGTCAAAGTTGACCCTCTCACAACACTCGCGGGTTTGAGTGATTCCTTTGGCACGCAGCACAGTTTTTTTACCCTGCAGGGTATGGTAGGCATAACTCTTTGGACCGGCGGAGACGAATTCGTGAATGCTGTCTCCTCCCAACTCATCCGTCAAATCGCCTAGATAGGACCCCGTCTCCAGAGAAACTTCCCCCTCGTTTACCGTGTAGATTAAACTATCGGTGTCTGTGTAAAGAACTCTCTCTTGCAACCCCTCTAGGTAACCGTACATTTTCAAACGTGCGTAAGCGGTGGTAAAAGCAGCGACAAATACATTATTTGTGTTACCGGGAAGCACCACGCTGTTTTTACTGTATTGCCATTGCACCATAGCAATTTGCTCGTTGAGAAAGGAAAAATATTCAACCTGATATTTTCCTGAAAATACAAAGTCGAAAAATACTTCACTTTTTCTCACCAAGGTGGTCTGAGTTCTATTGCACCTCTCCGCAAACTTTCCCCAAAGGCTGTTTAAACAGAGTTTTGACATTTGTCTCTTGGCAGGGTTGGGTTCGATTTTTTCAGCATCCAGCTGTATTCCCTGATTTTCACGATATTCACGAATGTACTTTTCCCTGCTTTCTGCATCGACGGCTTCTTTGGGATACCCTGAAGCTTCTTGCTTACCCTTTAGGAAAGTTTGAACATAACCCGTAAAAACGGTTTCGCTCCGTTCTTCAAAGTGCCACACCTCCGTAATCTTACCGACTCTGTATCCCAACTGTAAAGCTTTGTTGAATTCGAGCGTGACCCAGACTCCCGTCAATGCCCTTCCTTCCTCATCATGTTCGCAGGGTTCCTGCTGGTTATTGTTTTCTGCGCATGTGCGGCAAAGTGTAAACACTAGTTTACCCTTGACCGTTCTGTAGGGTAGCACAGGGAAATAGAGACCTCGAGGAGGGTGAACAACGGCTCTGACCAGACCGAAATAGTTTCCAACATCGTCAAAATCCGTGTGGATGATGACAGGATGACCCAGGGGGTAAGGAAATGCGCTGTTGACGTACGGGTAGAGAGAGGTGACATCCTCATACAATACACGCTGGTTCTCACCCGCCGTGTGCCTCAAGCAAAAGGCGCTTGTCCTACCTCCATAAAGAGCGTCTCGAGGCATGAGAGGTGCGGGGTAATTGCGTGTTTTGAGAAAGTCTATTACCCTAGGGTTTGATTTTTTCATTTCATTCCACTCGTGCTCTCTGATGACGATGATGTTGACCTTGTGGTCACGCTTTAACGCTTTCATTTTTTTCTCGGTAGCCTTGTGCAACTCCTCGAACGGTGTGTTTGTCAAAGGGCATACAGCACCGGGTTCGAAACACGTCGGGCATCCGTGATAAAAACACCCCTGAAATTCCCAAACGAATGGTTTGCCACCGATTATAGCAAACCCATCCACAAAGTATGCCCCCATCTGTTTTTCGCCTTTGTTTAAAGCATGCTGAATGAAAATACCACGACGATGCGACTCCCATTCTAACCATTGGATGCTGGTGTGTGAGTATTTTTTACACAACCCTCGGTAGTTATCCGGGGAAGGTATGGCTAGAGAACGCGGCTCGAGGAAATTAGTCACAAACACCTTCATGCAGGCCGAGGCTATGGTGATACGGGAGAAGGGGTCAACACCCGTCTCGCTCGTAAACTCGGCTCTAAATTTGATGCAACCCTCACGAAGAACATTGACGTCGTTTTTACAGTAGTGTACCGCTTGTTTTTGAAAATCAAAGACCTCGCTTTTCTCATTTTGATACCACGTCTCAAACTTGGTGCGTTCAACAGGTGTCATGCGTTCTACACCGTAATTGCTGATTGCGGGGTATTTTCCGACATAATTTAAATGTTCCTCCGAACTAAATTTGTGAGGAAAATACCCCTTGGACCAGCAATCACCGAGTCCTAACGCTTTTGGCATAGCGCTAAGCGGCATGGTAAGGAAGGAAAGCGAGTCAATGTATTTTTGCAAAAAATCAGGGTCTTTAAAACAGAGAACTTTACTCCCCTGCATGATAATTAAGGGTGCTATACCCAGCCGTACCATGCCTCTCAGAATCAAGTAACCGTCAAATCCTCTCGAATTGTGGGCTATAAATGTAGATTTAAGATAACGAGGTTTCCTGAAATGATTGAGGAAAACTGTAACACAATCCAGTCCAAAAGCACACCACTCTTCTCCTTGCAGCGTCTTGGTACAGACTAGAAAGGGAATGTGAGTGTGATTGTCATCGACAAACGTCTCAAAATCATAGAATATGATATTATCATTGTGGTTTACTTCACGTGGTTGGGGTTGTATATAGCAAAGATGTCGTGTTTCAGGTGTCTCTGAGTCACTGCGAGGTAGCTCTTCTTTACATATTTGACATTTTAACTTAGGGCACGTGTGTTTAGCGATACCTGTAGCCACAGGTACATCGTAAAATAGGTTGCATTTAAGGCATTTCTTTCGCCGATCGCAGTTGCTGACGAGTTTTTCCATAACCCGGTGTTTTACCCTGTGTCTGAGGAGACATGCAGGAGAACGACACCACATGTTGCAATCCCTGCAAAGCACAGTTTTCCCCTCTATTTTTACACACCCGTTTTGTGTACAGACCAAGCAATAGCCGTCGCATTTGTGTCTGTCGGGTTTGTCGTACCCTTGGTAACAGTAGTGACAAACGTGCGGTTTTGACAAAAAACCTTTAATGTTAATGATACCGCTGTAATGATTCTGAGATAAATACAGATACAACGGATTTTCTGATTTGGGGTAATCCGTCTCGAACCGTGAGAGGGGTCGTTGGCCCTCTTCTCTGTACAGTATGACAATTTTACGACGTACCACTTTTTCAAATTCACGAATATGACTGAAAGTGACGGAAGTCTGTTCGTCTAAGCCCGCTTTTCTCTGTATTTTTTCAGCCTCCGCCACAGCCTGGCTATCTGTAAATTCAGGATGTAACAGACTTGCTAGGCTAATGGCAAAACATAGTTGATTATTCGAGTTTAATGGATTGTAAAGATAACGAGCTTTTTTTCTGCGGATTTCATGTTCCAAAAGGGTTTCGATTTTTCTTCTTACACCACCTCGAGGGTTATGTATCACCTGGACCATCACCTGTATTTCTTCATCGTTCAATATTTCAACGTTTGATTGTACCAACAGATCTAACACATCTTGAAAAGCATTCATCACAGCCCCGGCATCGTTTCGAAATGTAAATGAAGTGTGTTGATTTGCACTTTCACCGGATAACTCCAATTGAATGATATCGCCGGGTCTAGCTTCCTTAGTTACCATCTGTGTCAGCTTTTTAAGGCTCCCCAAGACTCCGCGGTAAAATGTGGCGTAATCTGTTACATCGTTGTTTTGAGGAAAAGTTAAAACGCTGGATAGTTGTATATTGTTGAATGTTTCCCTCCTCAAGACATTTACCCCATCACCCCTCTGGGTCTCATTTGAAATTGATTGGTCAGCCGTTGACGGTTGGTTCTGCATGACCCCCACCACCTCCGAAAAATCCAAACATTCCCCCGAGGGTGTCGCCCCTCCCAACACATCGTGATGCTGTGTAGAGGCTTGTGTGTTTGTGTTTGAATTTAACACATTAATATCATCTTGCAAAGACGGATCATTGTTTGGTTCCCATTCTATCTGGTTGTTTGGATCTAAATGATGATTACAAACGTCTTCATCTTCTTCAATAACTACATCTAATTCAGATGGAACTACACCCATTATATTTCTCTAAAGAAAAAAAAGAAAAAATAATTCGAATGGAACAGATATAACAAACCAGTATGTATCAAATCATGTCTGCCATCTTCATGAGAGTGCGAGCCAGTATACGATAGTACTGTTTCAGCCTTCTTCTGTTTCTATCATGTTTGTCGAGCTGGCGGGCGCATCTACGCTTCCTCCTGCGTTTGTTGCCTGTGGAAAAAAAAAAAAAAAAAAAAAAAAAAAAAATTAATATATACCGGCTTTAACCACATGTGGCGCTGTCATCTCCACTCATGCAAGCATAGCCGGAAACAACCGCCCACCTCCGGAATCAGTCCCCGCCCATTCCCCTTAGGCGCGAAATTCATTTGAGCGAAAGACATTGGAATGAGAGGAGCTCTTTAAAGCTCCTGAGAATCTTAAAAAGCTTACAGAAAACGAGAAAAACTTACAGCGGGTGCCTGTTGGACATTCACCGTCGTTTTCGATGATTTCCCCACGGAGCAAGGATTCGATGTCTGGAGTCTTTGGCGCAATCAAGCCTTCTCCTCTGCCTGGAATGGCCGTTGACGGACCCTCCAGCGTTAAGGGAGACCAGTGAGCAAGAGATGTAAACGGAAAATCTGTAAGTAAATATATGTATATATGTATCGTATACCGCATGTTTTTTTTCTTGTAAAAATGAGAATTATTTGACTCACCAGACTGCGATTGGGTTAAAGGGATCGCGTTGGTCTCTTCCGGCGAATCCTCTATAAAACAAAATAATGAATACACACAATATTAAATAATTCGAAGGTTTAAACACACCTCGATAATCATCTTCCAACTTTGTAAGATCGATCAAACAAAGTTCTTCGTCTTTCACTTCGTCGTCATCGGCTGTTAAAAAAAAAAAAGGTATTACATCGTCGTACACGTGCAATGCTTTTAACGTTTAAATGCTTAAACGGAGTTAAACCATTGTCTAATAATGTGGTAAAAACGGAGGTAATGAAATGAATACAGTAAAAAAAAATATAAATCGGTACTTACACAAAAGGATTGGAGACTCTGTTAGGAGATCCCTTGGTGGTGGGTGAATTTCAACTCGATGTTCGACTGTTTTTAGTTCGAATAAATACTTATTATAGTAACATTAAACAGACGTGTTACAAGGAATGAAAAAAAAAAAAAAAGAAATTACCTTTCATTTTGCAAATCGCGGTTACACTGTGTTCTGCTCTAGTTCTCCATCTGTTTAAATATGTTTTCGTGAGGTATGGAAGTTGTTTCAGACGGTCGTAAACATTTAAACGGTCAAATGGGTGGCCAGTTTCTATTCATACGAAATTCTCAAGCTCCCATAAAAACTGAACCCTCCTTTGTACCCCAAACTGACCTGTTGATTCAAACGGTCATAAACATTTAAACTGTCAGATGGGAAGTCAGTAAAAACTGAACCCTCCTTTTGTCCCCCAAACTGACCTGTTGTTTCAAACGACCGTAAAGACCAGTTGCTACGTGACACTGTGTTCTGCGATAGTTTTTTCCATCTGTTTAAATATGTTTTCGTGAGGTACGGAAGTTGTTTCAGTGCGTACGAATGTGTGTGTGTGTGTGTGTGTGTGTGTGTGTGTGTGTGTGTGTGTGTGTGTGTGTGTGTGTGTGCGTGTGTGCGTGTGTGCGTGTGTGCGTGCGTGCGTGCGTGCGTGCGTGCGTGCGTGCGTGCGTGCGTGCGTGCGTGCGTGCGTGTGTGTGTGTGTGTGTGTGTGCGTGTGTGTGCGTGTGTGTGCGTGTCCACCAAAAACTTCCCAATCCACGATAGATAACGATGAAAATATCGAGAAAGGGCTTCCGTCTCTTCTTTCTTTTAGCTGAAATAAGCAGATATCCCCCATTTCGTATCTGAATACAAATCCAAAAGATCCCTCCGCTTCCAAATCCCATTTCTCACGCAAAGATTCGGTCGGCGGCATCTGAATACGATTTAGAAACACTCGACTTTTTTGCGGAGCGTCAATGTAAGTTTTATTATTTTTATAAATCGAAACAGGCGTTTCACTAATCATGACCGAATCGAACAAAGTCTTTACGCTAACGTATAAAGCTCCAAATAATGACTAAGCCTTACACTGCCCTTTTGTACCCCTCGTGTGTGTGTGTGTGTGTGTGTGTGTGTGTGTGTGTGTGTGTGTGTGTGTGAAGTGCGTGCGTGTCCACATCTCCACACGTAACATTCCCAGCCATCAATACATCGAAATCTGGAAGTTGTTTCAAACGATCGTAAACATTTAAACTATCAAATATATGGTCACATGCTGCTCAGATGACATTGCTTTCTTAAAAAAACTGAACCCTCCTCTGTTCCCTGTCAGGTCTTAACTCCACCCTCTTCCTGGTTTAACCACTCCCACCGCAGGTCTTAACTCTGCCCTCTTTCTGTTTAAAACTCCACCCTCTTCCTGGTTTAACCACTCCCACCGCAGGTCTTAACTCCACCCTCTTCCGGGTAAGCCACACCCACTTGACCTTGATATTTGAACCTGACATTTGAACCTGACCTTTAACCTTGACCTTTAACCTTGACCCCCTCATAAATCATTAACCTTTGAACTTGACCCCTCATAAATCATTGACCTTTGACCTTGAGGGTCATAAATCATTGTTTTATGGGGGGTCATAAATCACTTTTGACTAAAGGTAGGGACTTAACTTCTCTAACATCGGACTACAATGGTAGACTTGCGCAAAGCTCCTCCAGGAACTTTTCTACCATTTATGGAGCTATCTGCTGACGTTACCAATTAGATAAACGTCACAAATAGTGCAAATTCCAAGCGACTCGCTTAGAAGTATGAAGGAAGGCAAAATGGTTTTATAAATATCTCTGCCATGCCTTCATGGTTTGATTTCACAAGATAGGGATCTATGCAGACTAAATACACAAACACAGGTACCGATGGGTAAGAAAATGTGGTTTTGCATAACAGATCTCCTTTAATTTATCATATAATTAACATTATATTACAGTTAGCATCAGAAGCACAGTAAGGTCAATGTAGGAAGTATAATTTTTACTAATGAAACCAACAACCAGAACCACACTGAAATGAACCTGATATCAAACAGGAAGAGACCACAAAACAAACCAGCATGTAAGTGTCATGTCTGTGTGATCATGTTTTGTTTTAGTCGTGTTCATTTTTGTTTTTGGACTCTCTGTGCACTTTTTTCACCATAGCAACCCATTAGTTTTCACCTGTCATGCACCTGTCTAACGTTTTGCACTCGCACACCTGTTATCACTGATCATGTCAATGCTATTTAAGCCAGTCTGTTTCTGTTGTTCGTGCTGGCAACATCACCTTCTACCATCATTTATTACCTCTACTCACGTCATGCCATGTTACCTTCACTCTGCTTCATGTCATGTTTAACAGTTCCATGCCAAGTAAGTTTTTGTTAATTGGTCATAGTTTCTGCCCTTAGCGCAAGTTTTTTTTTCTCTGCCAATTTTTTTTACCTCCTTGTAAGCGCCTTTTGTTTGTTCCTGTTTTTTTTAGTAGTTTAAGTGTAAAAATAAAAGATGTCTCTATCTTCTCGCCGTTTCCACTCCATTCGCTTTGCACCTCGGGAAAACAATCCAGGGGCGGCATAGCTCGGTTGGTAGAGTGGCCGTGCCAGCAACTTGAGAGTTGCAGGTTCGATTCCCGCTTGTGCCATCCTAGTTACTGCTGTTGTGTCCTTGGGCAAGACACTTTACCCACCTGCTCCCAGTGCCACCCACACTGGTTTAAATGTAACTTAGATATTGGGTGTCACTATGTAAAGCGCTTTGAGTCACTTGAGAAAAGCGCTATATAAATATAATTCACACATTCACAATCCACGTTCAAGTCCATGTCATGACAGTAAGTACATACATACACACAATTGCTACTACTTTGGGGGAATAATGAACAACAATTCAAAGATTTTAAAGATGAGAAACTGTAGAAAGAATGTTTTGTGCCAATAACATGTTGAAATATTGTATGCATGCCAATTGCCCACAATGAAACAGAATGTCTGCTTTGCATTGTTTGAATTTTTTTTTGTAAATAATTTTAAGAAAAAAGGGTAGAGAAAAACAAAAAGTTATCGGACTACAATGGTGGACTTGCGCAATGCTCTGCCAGGAAAATTTCTACCATTTATGGAGCTATCCGTTAACATTACCAATTGGATAAACGTCACAAATTGGGCTAATTCCAAACGACTCGTTTGGAAAAAGTATGAAGGAAGGCAAGATTGTTTTATAAATATCTCTGCCATGACTTCATGGTTTGATTTCACAATTTTGGGATTTATGCAGACTAAATACACAAAAACAGGTACCAACGGGTAAGAAAATTTGGTTATGCACAATAGGTGCTCTTTAATTTATCATATAATTAACATTATTTTACAGTTAATAGCACATTTGTTTTTAATTCCAATTACCGTATTTTTCGGACTATAAGTTGCAGTTTTTTCGTAGTTTGGCCTGCGGTGCGACTTATACTCAGGAGCGACTTATGTGTGAAATTATTAACACATTACCGTAAAATATCAAATAATATTATTTAGCTCATTCACGTAAGAGACTAGACGTATAAGATTTTATCGGATTTATCGATTAGGAGTGACAGATTGTTTGGTAAACGTATAGCATGTTCTATATGTTATAGTTTTTTGAATGACTCTTACCATAATATGTTACGTTAACATACCAGGCACCTTCTCAGTTGGTTATTTATGCGTCATATAAAACGTACACTTATTCAGCCTGTTGTTCACTATTTCTTTATTTATTTTGAATTGCCTTTCAAATGTCTATTCTTGGTGTTGGGTTTTATCAAATAACTTTCCCCCAAAAATGCGACATATATGTTTTTTTCCTTCTTTATTATGCATTTTTGGCAGGTGCGACTTATACTCCGGAGCGACTTATACTCCGAAAAATATGGTATACGTAATTAATGACACATGTAAGTGATTATCTAAAAGATGCATTTAAATGGTCCGGAAAATACGGTAGTCTGATTTTTAAAAAATGTAATTGTTTGACAGCCCTCATATATTTAACCAGGTTTGTCCCAATTGAACCTCCATACAAATTGGGATACCAATTGTAACGTCTGTTTGGAATCGTGGTGCCGGGTTCGATTCCCTCGAGGATGCGTCGAAATAAAAGACAGCAAAAGTAAGGTTTAACTATTTATTTGAATAAAGCCACTATGGATTGAACTTTCACAGTATCATGTTAGACCCGCTCGACATCCATTGCTTTCGGTCCCCTAGAGGGGGGGGGGGTTGCCCACATCTGAGGTCCTCTCCAAGGTTTCTCATAGTCAGCATTGTCACTGGCGTCCCACTGGGTGTGAGTTTTCCTTGCCCTTTTGTGGGTTCTTCCGAGGATGTTGTAGTCATAATGATTTGTGCAGTCCTTTGAGACATTTGTGATTTGGGGCTATATAAATAAACATTGATTGATTGATTGATTGAATAACTAAAGGTACTAGAAAACAAAAATACTGGAGCTAAGAAAAGGCAAACAAAAGACGCTAGCATGAAAGCTAGGATAAACAAATAGTAAACTAAACTGGCACATAGGCACATAAAGGGGAAAACAAAACATTTAGCATGAGAGCTAAGAATTAATAAAATTGCGCCGCATGAGAGCTCGCAAGAATAATACAGGAATTGCATGTAAGCAAAGCTGCAAAGCAGACGTACCGTTGTGTGAAAACAAACTAGAGTCCCAGGCAGAAGAATGAAGAGAGGAAGGCTTATAAAGGGAAGGTGATTAACAGCAAACAGGTGTGCAGGAGGGGTTAGTGCGTCTGCCTCACAATACGAAGGTCCTGCAGTCCTGGGTTCAAATCCAGGCTCGGGATCTTTCTGTGTGGAGTTTGCATGTTCTCCCCGTGAATGCGTGGGTTCCCTCCGGGTACTCCGGCTTCCTCCCACTTCCAAAGACATGCACCTGGGGATAGGTTGATTGGCAACACTAAATTGGCCCTAGTGTGTGAATGTGAGTGTGAATGTTGTCTGTCTATCTGTGTTGGCCCTGCGATGAGGTGGCGACTTGTCCAGGGTGTACTCCGCCTTCCGCCCGATTGTAGCTGAGATAGGCGCCAGCGGCCCCCGTGACCCCGAAAGGGAATAAGCGGTAGAAAATGGATGGAAGGTGTGCAGGAACTGGGAGTAACAGCTGAAACTAATAAGTAACTATGGTGATGGACTAAACGGGAAATAAACGGATCAAAATGGAGAATGAGAACAAAGATGGAAAAACAAACAATAATACGTGAAGATCCGAGTCACGCATCGCAACACCAATCATTGTATCAAAGTACCAAGAATGTAAAGTTACAAACACTGCAGATTGATTTAGCAACAAAGAATGGCCATTTTTTTGACGGAAGGAAATGTGGAAATAGTGAAAAAAAAAATCCCTTTTTCTTAAAGTAAAAAACAATGTAACATGAAGAAATAAAATGTTGGATGTTGTCAATTGGTAAAAAAAAACAGAAAGAAACAAAGCTCTGAATGCATTTGTCAAAGTCAAATCATTTCAACAGGTTCTTCACCAAAGTGAAGTGATTACTGCGGCGCTCAAGCCTTTGTTGAGAAATCTAAATGATCGATGCATCATTCCGCCTGACAAGCCGACATGGAGTTAGGCCCGGAATCTCTCTCTGAACTCTTCTCTGGACCACCACGCGCGTCGACTGCATTCCTCATTAGCAGAGGGCTTAAGCTGTAAACAGGCCACATCATTACCAAGTCTAATTGGGTCCAAGGTCTCACTTCAGACAGACTCTTTAGCGCACACACCAGGGCATACTTGCAAACGAGCACACATCGTTTCCCGGTGTAAATAACGGGGTGGCATTGCTCCACCATAATACCATTTAGTTTAGAGCGTGTTTTATGTCAAACATCGGTAAAAACGTGTATGCAGCAGTTCAAAAAATAATTGACAGCAAGTGTGTTTTTAAACATTTGCTCTCACAAAAAGAGACTTGATTTGTTCCAGTCCATGGGCCTTATGTATAAAGATTGCTGTGTATATAACTTATGCACTACAACTTACATAACAACAAATATTTTTCACAATTCCTGCAATTCCGGTTGTATAGTATATTTGGTAACACTTTAGTATGGGGGGCATATTTACCATTAATTAGTAGCTTTAAGAAGAGGGACCGGAGGGTGTGTTCCAACTATCGTGGGATCACACTCCTCAGCCTTTCCGGTAAGGTTTATTCAGGTGTACTGGAGAGGAGGCTACGCCGGATAGTCGAACCTCGGATTCAGGAGGAACAGTGTGGTTTTCGTCCTGGTCGTGCAACTGTGGACCAGCTCTATACTCTCGGCAGGGTCCTTGAGGGTGCATGGGAGTTTGCCCAACCAGTCTACATGTGCTTTGTGGACTCGGAGAAGGCATTTGACCGTGTCCCTCGGGAAGTCCTGTGGGGAGTGCTCAGAGATTATGGGGTATCGGACTGTCTTATTGTGGCGGTCCACTCCCTGTATGATCAGTGTCAGAGCTTGGTCAGCGTTGCCGGCAGTAAGTCGGACACATTTCCAGTGAGGGTCGGACTCCGCCAAGGCTGTCCTTTGTCACCGATTCTGTTCATAACTTTTATGGACAGAATTTCTAGGCGCAGTCAAAGTGTTGAGGGGTTCCGGTTTGGTGGCCGCGGGATCAGGTCTCTCCTTTTTGCAGATGATGTGGTCCTGATGGCTTCATCTGACCGGGGTCTTCAGCTCTCACTGGATCAGTTCACAGCCGAGTGTGAAGCCACTGGAATGAGAATCAGCACCTCCAAGTCCGAGTCCATGGTTCTCGCCCAGAAAAGGGTGGAGTGCCATCTCCGGGTTGGGGAGTAGACCCTGCCCCAATTGGAGGAGTTCAAGTACCTCGGAGTCTTATTCACGAGTGAGGGAAGAGTGGATCGTGAGATCGACAGGCGGATCGGTGCGGCGTCTTCAGTAATGCGGACGTTGTACCGATCCGTTGTGGTGAAGAAGGAGCTGAGCCGGAAGGCAAAGCTCTCAATTTACCGGTCGATCTACGTTCCCATCCTCACCTATGGTCATGAGCTTTGGGTCATGACCAAAAGGATAAGATCACGGGTACAAGCGGCGGAAATTAGTTTCCTCCGCCAGGTGGCGGGGCTCTCCCTTAGAGATAGGGTGAGAAGCTCTGCCATCCGGGAGGAACTTAAAGTAAAGCCGCTGCTCCTCCACATCGAGAGGAGCCAGATGAGGTGGTTCGGGCATCTGGTCAGGATGCCACCCGAACGCCTCCCTAGGGAGGTGTTTCGGGCACGTCCGGCCATGGGGAAGACCCAGGACACGTTGGGAAGATTATATCTCCCGGCTGGCCTGGGAACGCATCGGGATCCCCCGAGAAGAGCTGGACGAAGAGGCTGGGGGAGGGGGAAGTCTGGGCATCCCTGCTTAGGCTGCTGCCCCCGCGACTCGACCTCGAATGAGCGGAAGAAGATGGATGGAGGGATGGACAAAAAATGAGCTAACTCTTTAGTATGGGGCACATATTCACCATTAATTAGTTGCTTATTAACAAGCAAATTAGTAACTAATTGGTCATTATTAAATACGTATTAATGCCTTATTCTGCATGGCATTATTAAACAACCCTCACCCTAACCAAATAACTCTAAATTAAGTCTTTGTTGCGTACAATATGTTCCCCTAGTGTAAAAATAACTCTTAATTAAGTCTTTTTTACTCAGAATATGTTCCCTATACTAAAGTGTTACACAAAATGTTTAATAAATATTTTTTTAAATCTTTGGACGAAGACTTGGCAAACAGAAAACTAAAACGTGAACATGTTTTATTCTCAGCGACAGTTCTCAGTCACGGTCGAGCTGACACCATAATCAAATGTTGACGTTTAAATTGTTGTTTTTATTAGATAAGACACTACTTGATGTAGTTACAATGCTCAAGGATCAATCTAAAAATGTTGCCTTGGTTTTTAGATTCGCCGTCTCGGACTTCTTTCATTGACAGTCCACCACGTGATCATTTGGCTCATTACCATATGCATGTGCTAATTATCATGATCGTTTATGGATGAAGTGTGATTTATAATGAGAAGACTGCACAGAAGTGTGCTCAGCATGCTTTTTATAAATCAGAATTTGCGTTTGTGCTTGCAAATCCACACACAGTTCCGGGCTCCGGAACTGAATGCCCGTTAGGTTAAGAGGCTGGTGTGGTATGTGTTCTAAAGTCACCGATATTAATGATGCGCTTTCTGAGATGATAACAAATGTATCAAGGAAATGACCTGGATCAAACAGCAGGTCGAAGTATCGCCGAACAAAGTCTGCTGCTGCGACTACTAAACATATCAGTGTGACGCGCTTACATCCCAGCGGCAGTGCTGGCTCTCCTAGCAGGAAGTCGGATCTATCAGTTCAAGCAGGCGGCGTTAAAACAGCCAGTGGCTTTGACGAGACTTGGCTGCTTTCTACCTCGGACTTCATCAGAGAGGAAGGCCTTGAAAGTGATCTGATGCACAGATGATAAGCAGTACCATGTACCCAGTAAGTGCCGACAGTCTGTTGACATGAGGGCTCAGACCGGCAGAGTTTGATTGATTGAATTTTTTATTAGTAGATTGCACAGTACAGTACATATTCCATACATCTGACCACTAAAGGGTAACACCCAAATTAATTTTTCAACTTTTTTACCAATTCATGGTAAAAAGGTTTATTCAGGTGTACTGGAGAGGAGGCTACGCCGGATAGTCGAACCTCGGATTCAGGAGGAACAGTGTGGTTTTCGTCCTGGTTGTGGAACTGTGGACCAGCTCTATACTCTCGGCAGGGTTCTTGAGGGTGCATGGGAGTTTGCCCTACCAGTCTACATGTTCTTTGTGGACTTAGAGAAGGCATTCGACCGTGTCCCTCGGGAAGTCCTGTGGGGAGTGCTCAGAGAGTATGGGGTATCGGACTGTCTTATTGTGGCGGTCCACTCCCTGTACGATCAGTGTCAGAGCTTGGTCCGCATTGCCGGCAGTAAGTCGAACACATTTCCAGTGAGGGTTGGACTCCGCCAAGGCTGTCCTTTGTCACCGATTCTGTTCATAACTTTTATGGACAGAATTTCTAGGCGCAGTCAAGGCGTCGAGGGGTTCCGGTTTGGTGACCGCAGGATTAGGTCTCTGTTTTTGCAGATGATGTGGTCCTGATGTTTTCATCTGACCGGGATCTTGAGCTCTCACTGGATCGGTTCACAGCCGAGTGTGAAGAGACCAGAATGAGAATCAGCACCTCCAAGTCCGAGTCCATGGTTCTCGCCCGGAAAAGGGTGGAATGCCATCTCCGGGTTGGGGAGGAGACCCTGTTCCAAGTGGAGGAGTTCAAGTACCTAGGAGTCTTGTTCACGAGTGAGGGAAGAGTGGATCGTGAGATCGACAGGCGGATCGGTGCGGCGTCTTCAGTAATGCAGACGTTGTACCGAGCCCTTGTGGTGAAGAAGGAGCTGAGCCGGAAGGCAAAGCTCTCAATTTACCGGTCGATCTACGTTCCCATCCTCACCTATGGTCACGAGCTTTGGGTCATGACCGAAAGGATAAGATCACGGGTACAAGCGGCCGAAATGAGTTTCCTCCGCCGTGTGGCGGGGCTCTCCCTTAGAGATAGGGTGAGAAGCTCTGCCATCCGGGAGGAACTCAAAGTAAAGCCGCTGATCCTTCACATCGAGAGGAGCCAGATGAGGTGGTTCGGGCATCTGGTCAGGATGCCACCCAAACGCCTCCCTCGGGAGGTGTTTAGGGCATGTCCAACCGGTAGGAGGCCACGGGGAAGACCCAGGACACGTTGGGAAGACTATGTCTCCCGGCTGGCCTGGGAACGCCTCGTGATCCCCCAAGAACAGCTAGATGAAGTGGCTGGGGAGAGGGAAGTCTAGGTTTCCCTGCTTAGGCTTCAGCCCCCGCGACCCGACCTCGGATAAGCGGAAGAAGATGGATGGATGGATGGTAAAAAGACCTCCTCATTTAGCAGTTGCACATCCATGATCTTCTTGAGACCAACCACCCGGACAGCTGCTACAGCAATTGGTTTGTATAGGTCGGAGTCCACGTTAATCAATTAATTCAGAGACTAGGAAAGACAGACAGGGTGACCAACACACCTTAAAAGCAAACACTTTTGACCACTTTTCTAGACAAAATTGGTGCAGTTCAGCTAAAAAAATCAACCAGAAGTTTGCTAGAAGTTTGCGGATGGCTACCAAAAGCGTCTTATTGCAGTGAAACTTGCCAAGGGACATGTAACCAAATATTAACATTGCTTTATGTATACTTTTGACCCAGCAGATTTGGTCACATTTTCAGTAGAGCCATAATAAATTCATAAAATAACCAAACTTCATGAATGTTTTTTGTGACCAACAAGTATGTGCTCCAATCACTCCATCACAAAACAATCATCGTCATCGGCGAGTATGACGATCCTCCTGGCAGGGGTGTATCCCTCTTTGGAGGATGCCTGTGCGTGACTTAGTTTAACGTGGGAAGACTGGTGCACAGGCAGTCACCACACGATCCTTGACAGAATCGGGTCAGAGTCCAGTAGCATGGGGTCCAAGGCGACTGGGGACCTTTTCTTCTGCAGCCTTCTTTCGCCATCGCAGCCGTTGCGGTAGATCTTAACTCTACCGCTTTCCGCCTTATTCTTATGCTTTCTGAACTCACTATGCTACGAAGTCAGACCTACACTGTTTCAATGTCCATTTCTCAGATGATGACATTTTTGATGACTGAAATGCTGATATCAACTAAACCTAACCCCCCTGCCCCCCTCTCCACATCCCACCCCCCGGATTGTAAATAATGTAAATAATTCAATGTATATATGCTGATGATTAACTTGTGTAATGACTGTATTATTATGCTGATAGTATATATTTGTACCATAAATTGATTTACGTGGACCCTGACTTAAACAAGTTGAAAAACTTATTCGGGTGTTACCATTTAGTGGTCAATTGTACGGAATATGTACTGTACTGTGCAATCTACTAATACAGGTTTCAATCAATTCAATCAATCAATGCTCCGCCGTTGAGGTCTTCACCGTATCTCTGCACTGCAAAAACTGAAATCTAAGTAAGATTAAATATCTCAAATAAGGGTGATATTTGCTCATTTTCTGTCTGATAAGATAATTCTTCTCACTAAGCAGATGTTATGTTATAGTGTTTTACTTGTTTTGAGGGTTTTGGTCCTAAATGATCTCAGTAAGATATTACAGCTTGTTGCTGAGATTTGATGACCTATATTGATAAAACATGCTTGAAACTAGAATATCAACTGTTGCAAAGCTGTGTCATCAACACTCACAAGTACAAAAATACATTTCTAAATTAATAATTTCTTACTTCAAGCACGAAAAAAAAAATCCTGATGCTGAGTGCATTTTATTATGTCAAGATAATAACACTAGCATTTTCTAAATTTAAGAATATTTTTCAACATATCAAGCAAAAAGGTCTCTTGTTTTTATATCAAGAAAAGTGCACTTGTTATTATTGAAAATATACTTATTTTAAGGTACTTTGGGGTTCTTTGAGGTTAGCTAATTTTTCTTTGTTTTAGAAAGTCTTGACAAGCCACACTTTCTTGTTCTATTAGCAGATAATTTTTCTTGATTTATACCAAAAAGTTCTATTTTGGTTTCATCTGACCACATGACATTCTCACAATCCTCTGCTGTATCATCCATGTATCCATTTTGGTATAAACTCAATTCGTCGTGTTTGGAGGAAGAAGAATACTGAGTTGCATCCCAGGAACACCATACCTACTGTGAAGCATGGGGGTGAAAACATCATGCTTTGGGGCTGTTTTTCTGCTAAGGGGACAGGACGATTGATCCGTGTTAAGGACAGAATGAATCGGGCCATGTATCGTGAGATTTTGAGCCAAAACCTCCATCCATCAGTGAGAGCTTTGAATGGTTGACCAAATACTTATTTTCCACCATAATTTACAAATAAATTATTCAAAATTCCTACAATGTGAATTCCTGGATTTTTTTTTCCCATTCTGTCTCTCACAGTTGAAGTGTATCTATGATGAAATTAACAGACCTCTGTCATCATTTTAAGTGGGAGAACTTGCACAATCGGTAGCTGACTAAATACTTTTTTGCCCCACTGTAACATCTCAGCAACAAGCTGTAATATCCTCCTGAGGATATTTAGGACCAAAACCCTGAAAACAACTAAAACACTCTAACATAAAATCTGCTTATTGAGAAGAATTATCATATCAGACAGAAAATAAGCAAATATCACTCTTATTTCAGATATTTAATCTTACTTAGATTTCAGTTTTTGCAGTGTGCTGGCAGGTTTTTTTTTTTACTATTTTGAACAAACGGACATGTTCTTGTCTCTTGTCGGGATTGTGAATGATGGGCAAAATTCCAGTTTTTTGAAACTCCATTATAGGCAAGAATTTGGGCCAAGTTTTAGGCTTTAATGAGAACATCTTAGAGAAGAACAAAGTGCAATGGAGTCATTCCAATCAATAAAGAAAAAAGTGAAAAACCGGGTGGACTGTGGAAAATGCTTATGTAATAAATGTGGAGCAGAAAACAATCAATATGCACTTAACAGCAATAGGAAGACTAAAACTATGCGGATCTACAGTGTTACCTAAACAATCCTCCTCCCATCTGACACTTTTTTTGGTTCTTCCTCCTTCTTCCCTTGTCTCGCCCAGTAGACAATATGTCATGCAATGGATATAATTGCAATAATGCAATTTGGTTTGGAGGCGGATTGAGAGAATAATTGGAGTCAACCCCAGCGAAGTGACAGGCTAATGATTTAGCATGGCCACTGGCTATTGTGAGAAGCGAGCACTTTCAATGCTGCTGAGCTAATTTCCTCTGATGATGGTCTTAGCGCGGTGTCCTCGTGTCAGCACAAAGGAGCGCACAGCCATGAGGCGGACAACTGGGTGATGTAACCCACCCACCCCATGCCAAACAAACACATGTCTCTTGTCGGGTAAAAGGCCACCCACTGTTCTCTCTCACTTCAGGCACCAAATGAGGCTTTATAGAACGAATCCCAGAAGAAGTTGAAGTCCAAAAAAAAAAAAGTATAAACATACAAACCCTGTTTCATATGAGTTGGGAAATTGTGTTGGATGTAAATATAAACGGAATACAATGATTTGCAAATCATTTTCAACCCATATTCAGTTGAATATGCTACAAAGACAACATATTTAATGTTCAAACTAATAAACTTTTTTTTTTTTTTTTGCAAATAATCATTAACTTTAGAATTTGATGCCAGCAACACGTGACCAAGAAGTTGGGAAAAGTGGCAACAAATACTGATAAAGTTGAGGAATGCTCATTAAACACTTATATGGAACATCCCACAGGTGTGCAGGCTGCGGTGGCGACTTGTCCAGGGTGTACCCCGCCTTCCGCCCGATTGTAGCTGAGATAGGCGCCAGCGCCCCCCGCGACCCCAAAAGGGAATAAGCGGTAGGAAATGGATGGATGGATGGATGTGCAGGCTGATTGAGGACAGTTGGGTGCCATGATTGGGTATAAAAGCAGCTTCCATGAAATGCTAAGTAATTCACAAACAAGGATGGGGCGAGGGTCACCACTTTGTAAGCAAATTGTCGAACAGTTTTAGAACAACATTTTTCAACGAGCTACTGCAAGGAATTTAGGGATTTTAGCATCAACGGTCCGTAAATGTATCAAAAGGTTCAGAGAATCTGGAGAAATCACTGCATGTAAGTGATGATATTACGGACCGTTGATCCCTCAGGCGGTACTGCATCAAAAACCGACATTAGTGTGTAAAGGATATCACCACATGGGCTCAGGAACACTTCATAAAACCACCATTAGTAACAACAAATGGTCGCTACATCTGTAAGTGCAAGTTAAATCTCTACAATGCAAAGCCAAACCCATTTATCAACAATATCCTGAAACGCCGCCGGCTTGGCTGGGCCCGAGCTCATCTAACATGGACTGATGCAAAGTGGAAAAGTGTTCTGTGTGTGACGCTTGCCTGACATCGTGGTGCGTGTTTGTTCTTTCAAGATGCAGTCGGATAAGGACACAGCGTGAAGGTAAGCAATGAAGATTTATTTCATACTACAAAACAAACTAAGAACAGAAAGACTTGCACAGAGGCACTAGACAAAAACACAAACAGAACTAGCATGTGAGCTAGAAAGAACTAAAGACACTAGCATGAGAGCTAGGGAAATAAACAAACGAAGAAATCGCGTGGAAGCTAACGTACACAAAGTCTTTCCCACGAGCGGTTGACTGCAAGATCAAATGACAAAAAAGGGCAGGTTTAAGTAGAGGGGGTAATCAACAAGCAAGTGCGCGTGAGAAACAAGAGGCAAGTGACACAAATACGTAACTATGACAACAGAACAAAACAGAAAGTGCCACCATCAACTAAGGAAGACAAAATACTAACAGGATGTGATACAAAACAGAACAAAACCAGAATATTTCATGATCCGAGTAGCGAATCATGACACTGTGGTCTGACAAATCCACATTTCAAATTATATTTGGAAACAGAGGACGTGGTGTCCTCCAGAACAAAGAGGAAAATAACCACTCGGATTGTTATAGGCGCAAAGTTCAAAAGCTAGCATCTGTGATGGTATGGGGGTGTATTAGTGCCCAAGGCATGGGTAACTTACACATCTGTGAAGGCACTATTAATGCTGAAAGGTCCATACAGGTTTTGGAGCAACATATGTTGTCATCCAAGCAACGTTATCATGGACGCCCCTGCTTATTTCAGCAAGACAAGTGTTACAACAGCGTGGCTTCGTAAAAATTAAAGAGTGCCTGTACTTTCCTGGCCCGCCTGCAGTCCAGACCTGTCTCCCATCGAAAATGTGTGGCGCATTATGAAGCGTAAAATACGACAGTGGAGACCCCGGACTGTTGAACGACCGAAGCTCTACATAAAACAGGAATAGGAAAGAATTGTTACGCCGGTTCGGCATTGTGATGCCGGGTTCGATTCCCTCGAGGATGCGTCAAGTGAACACAGCAAAGGTAAGATATTTACAATTTATTTAAATAACAAAAAGAGCTATATAACAAAAATGCTAGAGCTAGTAGAATAAAACAAACAAAGGACGCTAGCATAAAAGCTAGGATATACAAAAATGAGAACTAAACTGGCACATAGACACATTAAAGAGAAAAACAAAACATACAGCATGAGAGCTGGAATAAACAAATGGCTGAGCGTGAAAAGCTAGCGAGAATATACATACAATGTAGAGTGCAGGCGTAACTTGTTGCGTAAAAGCAAATTATGAACCCAGGCTGAACAAACAAAAGAGGACGGTTTATAAAGTGACGGTGATTATCTGTAGCAGGTGTGCGGGGCGTGAGCAGCAGGTGAACTGATGAGTAACCATGGTAATGAACAAAAACAGGAAGTATGAGGGTAGAACGACGGAGTGATAAAAATGCAACAATAAACCATAATATGGGAAGATCGGAGTATGGATCTTAACAAGAATTCCACTTTCAAAGCTTCAACAATTAGTTTCCTCAGTTCCCAAACGTTTATTGAGTGTTGTTTAAAGAAAAGGTGATGTAACCCATTGGTGAACATGCCCTTTCCCAACTACTCTGGGAATTATTAATTATGAATACAATATATTCATAGCTAAAGCATACATAAACTGTTAACTTTCCTAATATGTTGTTAACATTAATAAATCCCTCCAGGCATGAAATATTACCCACATAAGCACCTTTACAAGCCGCAAATTTGGAAGCGTGATGTGTGTTGCAGTACTTATTTGTCAGCTTTATAGCCCCGAGCTTGTTGCACAAGTAGTATTATGACCAAAATGGGGCCACATGCCAAATCTTGTGTCGGGCCACTAAAAGCCTCTCTCAGATTTCGCCACACCAGCATCCAGGGTGGTTGCCTTTTCGACAGATGCCCCATCAGACACGGCGGCGGGACGGCTCTGAGGCGGCGGGGGGATGGTGGAATGGTGCTAAATGGCTGTGTCATCAAGGTGTTGTGATGGGGGCTCAGCAGGCTGGCTAACAGTTACAATTGGCCGGGCGGCCCTTGTAAACAGGAATGGTTGTACAAAAGAGGCAGGCTGAATAATTGATAGGCTGTAAGAGGATCTGGCTTTGGGGGATTTTGGAGATTCAATTCTGGCTGAGAGGCAGTGAGAGGATGTCTTTTTTTTTTTTTTTTTTTCGGCCCCAACTCTTGTAAATGCCTTTACTCTTTCAGACCCCACTTTGTACAGCAGTAATGATTCCATGCTCACAGGTAAGACTTTTGTTGTGCGCCTCCATTCCTGCCTCACTGTGTTCTCTCCTCATTTTTATGTCCGACATTTGCCAAGCTGTCAAGACACTGTCAGTCAACAGCGGGACAAGTAAATACCGCACACTGACAGAAATAAATTTCCAGGTAAAAATAAACATCAATGTTTTATACAGTTGTTCTAAAAATGTTTTTTTCTCTTTAAAAGGCATTTTACATGTGAAAATAGTCCTGTTTATTTGATTGTTTAAATTCATTGATTGATCATTTGGGATACACCTGTTTTGAGTTTAAATATATATATATATATATATATATATATATATATATATATATATATATATATATATATATATATATATATATATATATATATGTCTTGATTGGATTATCCAGAGAATAGTGCTCGATACCGTGGTAGAGTCGTTTACCAAGCAAAGGTAACACGCAAGGACATTAACACATCCGAAACGTACGTAGGATTAACCAAAGGAGCGTTTAAAACCAGATGGAATAATCACGAGGCCTCCTTTAGAAACCAGACTTTGCGGAATTCTACAGAACTCAGCAAACACATTTGGAACCTCAAAGACAATAATGTTGAATATTCAATAACATGGCAATTTCTTGCATCCAGCACACCTTGCAACAGTGGTAATAAATGATGCAACCTATGCTTAAAAGAGAAACTGTTTATTATATATCATCCAGATCTGTCATCCCTCAACAAGCGCAGTGAAATCATTTCAACATGCCGCCACAGACGGAAACACATCCTAGGTAACACATGAGCCAATCACCACACCCTACGCCTGCCTGTACCCGCCCACTCTGTGCCCTATATAAACCATTGTATGTGAATCCTTCCATTAAAATCTCCTGATGATTGAGGGAACCCCTCATGAAACAGTTCTGTAGAGATGAAGTAGTCTTGTGATTTTTCCCACACCTACATATATATATATATATATATATATATATATATATATATATATATGTGTGTGTGTGTGTGTGTGTGTGTACCGGGCTTTCTGCTTCGCTGCTCCCAGGCTGTGGAACACTCTCCCTGACCACCTGAGGGCACCTCAGACTGTGGATGCTTTTAAAAAAGGCTTTAAAAAAAACCTTCTTTTTAAAAAAAAGCCTTTTTATAGATATATGCATTCTAGTTCTAGCTATTAGGCCGTTCTTGTTTTTATGTTTTATTTATTTGTATTATCTTTTTATTATTATTATTTTTTATATCATATATATATGTTTTTAATACACTGTAGCACAGTGGTTCTTAAGCTGGGTTCAAAAGAACCCTAGGGTTCGGTAAATCGGCCTCAGGGGTTCGGTGAAGCCTCCGCGGCAGAGGTGAAGACACACCCGACTCATTGTGTGAATAAAAACTCCTCCCTATCGGCGTATTATGGATACCCTCAAATAATGTACTCACTCATATTTTCCATATGCGTCAGTAAACTTATTGAGCATTCAGTGGAGCACATGTGACAACATCAGTAAGCACATGCACTGTGGCCACACTAGCAGCACACCCCCAAACCTGACTAAATAACAAGTTAAATGTTTTATTATTATAATCAAATGACAATAGTCATTTCCCTGAGATTATTTTATAATGTAAGTGTTTTGGCCCACTTACAATGACAATAACAAAAAAAATATATTGTTTTTCATGAGCTGTGTATTAGTATTGTTTGTCTGGGTGGGGTTTTTGCTTTGGAAAAAAATTGTACCCCTTTCAGATATCGCATTTAGTTCCCAAGTTCACATGTTGCACAATGAGATGTAAACATGGGATCATGTGCACATTCCTGTGACTTTCTGTTTGTGAAAAATATCTTTATTAGTATCTATTTAATATAATAACATCATGTCATGATTAATATTTATGAATTAAGATTAAATTAAGAAAAAAAAAAACGTTTTATTTTTCACTAAAGAAGGGTTCGGTTGGGGTTCGGTACCTCCAACAAGGTTAAGAACCACTACTGTAGCACTTTGAGGTTGTTTGCTCAATGTAAAATAAAATTTATTATTATAGATTTTATTTTTCTTTGAGCGTACATTGCTGTACGTAAAATTTTGACCCAGCATATTTGGTCACATTTTCAGTAGACCCATAGTTAATTCATAAAAGAACCAAACTTTAAGAATTTTTTTTTTTTGTGACCAACACATATGTGCTTCAATCACTCTATCACAAAAAAATAAGAGTTGTAGAAATGATTGGAAACTCAAGACAGCCATGAAATTATGTTCTTCACAAGTGTATGTAAACTTTTGATTGCGACTGTATCTGCCGCCTTTAGTCCAGTACGGCTTATATATGAAAGTGTTTTCCCATCCATCCATTTTCTGCCGCTTGTCCCTTTTGGGATTGCAGGGGGTGCTGGAGCCTATCTCAGCAGCATTCGGGCGGAAGGCGGCGTACACCCTGGACAAGTCGCCACCTCATCACAGTGAAAGTATTTTGTTTTTGTTCTATAATGTTGTGGGTACGGCTTACAGTCCGTAAAATTCGGTAGATTTGAGTGTGGGCAAAAGAGTCACAGCAAACAAAAATACAGTTCATGTACATTCATAATTATATATTTAGAAATAATGTATCATTAATATTTTACAAGTTATGTAAAGATCTGTATTTACTATAATCACAAACAAACAATAAACACAAATAATACATTCACATCATTCCGTCATGTTTTCTGGTCACGTTCTGTTTGGTTTTTTGACTCTTGTCCAGGGTGTACCCCGCCTTCCGCCCGATTGTAGCTGAGATAGGCGCCAGTGCCCCCCGCGACCCCAAAGAGGGAATAAGTGGTAGAAAATGGATGGATGTGCACTCTTGTTTGTTTTGTCATCATGACAACCATTAGTTCACCTGATTCATTTGGACTTACGCACCTGTGTTAATCACGTCACTATTATTTAAGCTTGTAGTTGCCAGGCAGTTGGCCTGGCGTCATTGTTGTTCTTTTCATGCTCTGTTCATGCTATATTTTTCACGCCAAAGTTCATGCTGCTCCTTCATGCCATTGATTCATGCTCGTTTCCGCCTTGTGTGTGCCTTTTGTTTGTACTATTTTTTGTAGCTTTTGAGTTCAAGATTAAATCGTGTTTTTACCGGCACGCCATGTCCCGAGTCATCCGTCTGCCTTCCTGGGAGAACGACCCTGCAGCAAGTTGCGACCCCCCCCATCTTGACACATTCCAATATGTTCAGTAGTCATAATAATGTCTGAAGTTTATATGAAAAGATTAAAAAACATAGGTTGATAGGGTTAAGGGGGAAAGAAAAGTGTTCAATTTCCTTTTACAGCAGTGAAGCAAATTCAAAACTGCTTCGCCGCTTTGGCATTATTCAAAAAGGTGAACAAAACACAACAAATGGGAAAAAATTATGAAGAAAAAAAATGCTCTTCTGACATCATATTTTTAGGGAAAATGTTCAGCTTTAATATTAACTTAAATAATACGGTCTTTTTCGATATACGGCCGTAAATCTGTCACGATGATGACGTTTGAAGCGATGCCAAATTGGCAACTATCTCTATGGGCTTTTGAATGGACGCGGCTGAAACAAACTAAAACTGTTCTGAAGGACAAAGTTTGGCAGAAACAAAGTCTAATTTTATACATGAGGTCATTCAGTCCTTTGAAATAGACCACGCAAACAGCTGGCGCACACATCAACCACTGTGATGACCTGCTAGTGCAGTGACCGGTTGCCATAATCGTCTCCCCTCGGCTGCGTAGAGTGTTTATGCCAGGGGCCGACCTGCAGAGGGGGCTAAAGGGTCCATAGAGGCCTTGGAATCTGGTTGCGTACTGTATTTTTCGGAGTATAAGTCGATCCGCAGTACAAGTCGCACCTGCTGAAAATGCATAATAAAGAAGAAGAAAAAACATATATAAGTCGCACTTGAGTATAGGTCGCATTTTTTGGGGAAATGTATTTGATAAAACCCAACACCAAGAATAAACATTTGAAAGTCAATTTGAAATAAATAAAGAATAGTGAACAACAGGCTGAATAAGTGTACGTTATATGAGGCATAAATAACCAACTGAGAAGGTGCCTGGTATGTTAAAGGCCTACTGAAATGAGATTTTCTTATTTAAACGGGAATAGCAGGTCCATTCTATGTGTCATACTTGATCATTTAGACTTACACTTCCTTTTTATTGACATTCAAATTTGAACTTTACAGTACAGATAAGAACGAAATGTTGTTGCATTAGCTCATGGTAGTGCAGGATAAAAAAGCAATAAGGTTCAGACATAGATAAATAGATTAATGTACAGCTAAATATATTGCACTTTTGCATTTGCATCCACGTTTATGGATGTTTGTTGTGTTTTCTTTATATTCCCGCAAGTTAATCCATTTTGGGGGGGAATTGAGGGGATTATTATGATGCGTTCAAGAGTTGTGTGTGCGTGTGTGTGGAAAAAGAGTATTTGTGTTCAAATTGTGTTGAGCATAATGTTTAATAAACAAACATTTCTATTAAGCAACAAAATATTCCAGTCCAATTTTGATAGTATAAAAACTCTAGTAACGGGGAACACATTCACCTTTAATTTGTTGCTTATTAACATGCAAATTAGAAACATATTGGCTATTAATTAGTCATTATTGTGTACTTATTAATGCGCTATTCTGCATGGCCTTATTATAGAACCAGTAAGCCATTAACTAAGAGTCTTCCCTCAATAATCTCAGAATTATTGCTTATTAGTAACCCTAACCCTTTATATCAGGCCTGGGCAATTATTTTGACTTGGGGGCCAAAATTTGAATTTTTGTGAACACTAATACAAAACCTCACAGTAATGTCTGATAGAACGCTTAAAACGTTATGACAGACCGCATTAAAAAACAGAATGGATTTTTTTTTTTTTTTTACTGAATGAGACATCCAGATTGTACATGAAAACAAACAAGGTGGGATTTACAATATTAACTATGAATGATAAAACACTGACTATTGACAACATAAGAACTTCACACCCCACCTCCATCGACATATTCTACAACCAAGCGAAACACAACAAAAATGCTACAAAACAGCGAAATATGAACGCAAATGGTAAAAAAAACAAAAAATCACCTACAATCTGATATATCACTAAGCTTTTTTATTTTTTATTTTATTTTAATCTTCTATTCTTTTCTCTCTCCCCTTGTTTACCTGTATGTCATCTTTTTTGTAAGGGGCGCTGGAAGCCGGCAGACCCGTCAGCGATCCTGTTCTGTCTCCCTGTAATGTTTGTCTGATCTTGAATGGGATTGTGCTGAAAATTGTAATTTTCCTGAAGGAACTCTCCTGACGGAATAAATAAAGTACTATCTAATCTAATCTAATCTAATTTTAAGAACTGTGTTGTTAAAATCTGCTTCCACATCGATCTCTGACACCCGCATTACAGGCTGGCCGCTCTGGACTACCATAGTAACTAATTAGATTACCATTGTAACTAGTATATCATGCAAAAGAGCAGATTCCAACCATTGAAATATTTTGTATAATTCAAGACTTACGGTCTTTTGAAAGTATCACTGCACATCATAATGGCAGCTACAAATTCCATATTAAAAATTGAAAAAAATTATTTGGAGATGCCTGGTGGGCCAGATTGAAAATCTTAACAGGCCTTACTTTGCCCTGGTCTGCCTTATATTTTCCTCTAATGTCCAAATACCTCTAAATTAAGTATTTTGTTACTTTAATAAGCAACTAATTCATGGTGAAGTTACGGTCTTCACGGTGGCAGAGGGGTTAGTGCGTCTGCCTCACAATACGAAGGTCCTGCAGTCCTGGGTTCAAATCCAGGCTCGGGATCTTTCTGTGTGGAGTTTGCATGTTCTCCCCGTGAATGCGTGGGTTCCCTCCGGGACGGCGTGGCGCAGTGGGGAGAGTTGCCGTGCGCAACCCGAGCGTCCCTGGTTCAATTCCCACCTAGTACCAACCTCGTCACGTCCGTTGTGTCCTGAGCAAGACACTTCACCCTTGCTCCTGATGGGTGCTGGTTGGCGCCTTGCATGGCAGCTCCCTCCATCAGTGTGTGAATGTGTGTGTGAATGGGTAAATGTGGAAGTAGTGTCAAAGCGCTTTGAGTACCTTGAAGGTAGAAAAGCGCTATACAAGTACAACCCATTTATCATTTACTCCGGCTTCCTCCCACTTCCAAAGACATGCACCTGGGGATAGGTTGATTGGCAACACTAAATTGGCCCTAGTGTGTGAATGTGAGTGTGAATGTTGTCTGTCTATCTGTGTTGGCCCTGTGATGAGGTAGCGACTTGTCCAGGGTGTACCCCGCCTTCCGCCCGATTGTAGCTGAGATAGGCGCCAGCGCCCCCCGCGACCCCGAAAGGGAATAAGCGGTAGAAAATGGATGGATGGATGGATGGATACTAAAGTTACCTAACTTGAAAATAACCGGTAGACTTATTTAAGATAGAAATCTGTGAGTAATCATGATTAACCATGGGTCAACTCCAGACAAAATGCGATGAAGATGTCCATTTATCCAGAAGAACATTCATGAGGGCGGAGGTCAGTGATGTTGGAGAAGACATCCTGGCTCACAATTGATGTTGGACTTCCAGTTGAAAGCGGTTTGACGGGGTTGACGTCAGGTCTTTTGTACTGAACTCGTCCAGGCATGCCTTTTGACCTGCTTTGTGCACTGAACCACCTCATGCGTTCAGTGAAGCACCTTGTTGCATGCACAACACACCCGTAGCTCTGGGTGCAAATATTTCACGTGCCGGTCACGCTTATCACCGAAACAGACTGGACATCTTGAGCCTGGCGTAGAAACAATAATACTGCCGGTGTTGCCGCACCCTTTCCTATAAGACATTGGAGCATCGACACATGTACTGTGACTGATGTTTAAGCTATGACACATGCAGTCTGGGAACAATTGCCGTATTTTTCGGACTATAAGTCGCAGTTTTTTTCATATTAGACTAGACCAGGGGTGCCCATTACGTCGATCGCGATCGACTGGTCGATCTTGGAGGGTGTGTCAGTCGATCTCAAGCCAGGCATTAAAAAATAGACATAAAAATGAGCAATCATCAATCATACCAAGACTTCACTTTCGTCAGTTGTTTGACATTCTCGGCACCCGAGGATCTTGTGAGATGACGCTGGCTGCTGCGAGTTCATATTTAAGAAAAAAATCACCAACAGGGCGGACGCAGAGAAACACATTTTATTTCTAGAGACTCCGTACCTACTGTCAAAACTCTAAAGACCGACTGCACAGTTCCTGTCTTCACCATAAAAGACCTGTTTCATCCTGCCTGTGCTAACAAAATAAGAGTCTCAGAAAGCTAGCGTGCACAAGCTAGCAAGCTACGGAGTTTGATGCCAATGTATTTCTCCCCCGCCCTCAGCGACCGATTTCTCACTTGCTTGCCCACCCGCACACTCACTGACGTCACTCACCTGCTGCCAGACATTAAAGGGCCACACACATATGCTACTCTCATAACAAAGTGTTTAAAAACGAGTATGCAAGTTGGACAAATGAGATGCCAAATCCAACCACTTTCATGTGGTATTGGACAGAAAGGAGGACTTTTTTTTTTCCTCCATTTGAAAATGCGGACGTTATCAGCACCACTGTCTAATTCCAATCAATGCAAGTCATCAGAATCAAATACACCAACTTATATTATTGTCTTCATGAAAGAAAGGAATCTATGTGTGTTAAACATGCTTGTATTATCATTAAATACCATTAACTTGTTAACAAAAATGTCTCTTTCATAAATAAATAAATATAAATTATAAATAGGAATGAGGTAGATCTCCTCGACTTGGTCAATTGAAAAGTAGCTCGCCTGCAGAAAAAGTGTGAGCGCCCCTGGACTAGACGTATAAGATTTCATCGGATTTAGCAATTAGGAGTGACAGATTGTTGGGTAAACGTATAGCATGTTCCATATGTTATAGTTATTTTAATGACTCTTACTATGATATGTTACGTTAAAGGCCTACTGAAACCCACTACTACCGACCACGCAGTCTGATAGTTTATATATCAATGATGAAATATTAACATTGCAACACATGCCAATACGGCCTTTTTAGTTTACTAAATTGCAATTTTAAATTTCCCGCAGAGTTTCTTGTTGAAAACATCGCGGCATGATGACGCGTGCGCGTGACGTCATGGACTGTCGGGAAATATTAGCGTACCACCATTTGCGGCTAAAAGTCGTCTCTTTTCATCGCACAATTAAACAGTATTCTGGAAATCTGTGTTGCTGAATCTTTTGCAATTTGTTCATTTAATAACGGAGACTATAAAGAAAAATGCTGTTGGTGGAAAGCGGTGTATTCCAGCTGTCTTTAGCACCGAGACACAGCCGGTTTTTCTTTGTTTTTAACACAGAGCGGTCAAGCGAACATGTTTCTCTACGTCAACCAGCATGTTTTTGGATCGGAAAATTGTGATATATATCTTACCGGGGACATCATTGGATTATTCTTCCTCCTGCGGCAGCTGTTTAAAAGGCAGCTGTGAGCTTGGCTCCTCGGCTTCTCTCTGAGACACTGCGTGTTCACCGCAGCCATCCGACCTCGAGGTATGTCTTTACAATCTCACTAAAACACTATTAAAACAATAAGCAGATAAGGGATCTTCCAGAATGATCCTAGTAAATGTGTCTAATTACATCTGAAACGCTCACACTGCCGCCGCCCGGAGCCGTCGCTTTTTATTTTATTTTATTTTTTTTCTAGTCCTTCGCTATCAATATCATCATCCACAAATCTTTCATCCTCGCTCAAATTAATGGGGAAATTGTCGTTTTCTCGGTCCGAATAGCTCTTGCCGCTGGAGGCTCCCATTAAAAACAATGTGAGGACATGAGGAGCTCTTAGCCTTGTGACGTCATCGTCTGCAACTTACGGTAAAGGCAAGGCTTTTTTATCAGCACCAAAAGTTGCAAACTTTATCGTCGATGTTCTCTACTAAATCCTTTCAGCAAAAAGGAAGGTAACAGGCACTTTTTTTTTAATCAGGCTTTTTTTTCTGGTCATTTTTAAACTCTTGTTCAGGTATTAATTGGCATCCTGTTGTTTTGTGTTGTATTTTTTTCTATTATTACTATTAATCTAGCTATTTTATGATTTTAGTCTATTATTGTATGATTTTAATTTTATTCTTACACATTTTGAAATGTTTTTTTTAATGTATTATTTTTCAAAGGCTGGTCCTTTTGGTTAATGCTCAGTGTGGACGACTGAAAGATGGCGTTTTTCCTCAATCCTCAGGGAAGCGAAGTGAACTCAATTATATTTATGTAGCGCTTCTCTCTAGAGACTCCACACATTACATTGTGAAACCCATTCCCTGCATCTTTAATGAAACGACATTTAAACACGTGTGGGTGGGACTGGGAGCAAGTGGGTAAAGTGTCTTGCTCAAGGACACAACAAACAGTGAAAAGAATGGCGGAAGCGGGGATCGAACCTTGAACCCCCAAGTCGCTGGCGTGGCTGTTTTAACGAGCCACACAGCCTTGTTTTGTTCATTTCAATACTGCTGTGTGTGTGTGTCTGCAGGTGTGTGTGTGTTTTCTTCTTTTTTTCTCTTTATTTACTTTCTTGTGCATGAAAATTGCTATACAAATAAAGTCGATTGATTGATTGATTGATTGATTGATTGATTGATTGATACAGTGGGGCTTCAATCTACAAACTTAATTTGTTCTTGAAAAGTGTTTCGTAAATAGAAAAGCTTGTATAGTGAAGCAAGTTTCTGTATAAAAAAACAAAAACAACGTAAGTATGAATAACGGGTTCCAGCCTTGACAAAAGTCCATATTTTAGTAAAAGTGTGTAAACTTTGAACACAATGTAAAGCGCTACAAAGTACTGCATGTCAGCGCTGGTCATGTAAGACGACAAAGGCTGTAGTGGTTTGAAAAACATGCAGACGATCGAAGACGCAGTGTGTAGGTTAGCAAGGTACTCAACAAAAGAAGAAACAAAAGGCAAGAACAAGGAAGTGCACTTAAAGCTTATGCACAGAAACAAAACTACACTGGACAGGCAAAAATGAAAAAAAGGAATCCTGCAACAGAGCAAAAACACTTACGAAGAATGTGGAGCAGATGGCGTCCACAAAGTACATCCGTACAAGAGCTCAGAGTAAAAAGAAGATCCACAAATAATCAAAAAGAATGATGGCTCAGACTCAACTTTAAATAGACCTAATTGCTAACAGGAAGCAGGTGCGTGGATCAGTGCTCAGGGAAAGATGCGAAGCGTTTACGGAAAAACAAAGCAGAAAATGTACCTCCAAAATAAGAGCGCAGAACAGGAACTAAAACACTAAACACGGGAGAACACTAACAAACTCAAAATAGTGAATTTGTGTGAATTATATTTATGTAGCGCTTTTTTTCTCATCACTCAAAGCGCTTTTACATAGTCAAACCCAATATCGAAGTTACATTTAAACCAGTGTGGGTGGCACTGGGAGCAGGTGGGTAAAGTGTCTTGCCCAAGGACACAACGGCGGTGAATAGGATGGCGGAAGCGGGGATCGAACCAGGAACCCTTATGTTGCTGGCACAGCCACTCTACCAACCGAGATACACCGCCCTGTATTTCAATCATCAATTAATCAATGATTATTTTGATAGCCCTAAATCACTAGTGTCCCAAAGGGCTGCACAAACCACAACACAAACCACAACTATGAGAAACCTTGGAGAGGACCGCATATGTGGGCAAAGTGGTGCGAATTTTAGCGATATTACGGAGATGAAAAAAGGCCGTTTTAGTAACACTGTTAATGTGTGACTCAAAGGAGAGAGTTGGGTCGAAGATAATACCCAGATTCTTTACCGAGTCCCCTTGTTTAATTATTTGGTTGTCAAATGTTAAAATTGTATTATTAAATAGAGGTCGGTTTCTAGCAGGACCGATAATCAGCATTTCCGTTTTTTTGGCGTTAAGTTGCAAAAAGTTATATATATACATATATATGTATGTATATCAATATATATGTTAATCAAACAAACATAACAAGGATCAACTATTGATTCATTAACAAAGTCAACAACTAGCAGAACTGTTTGAAACACTGTTCAAAATCACGTAACTCCTTAACTTTAAAAGCCAGGTCGCTACAATGGTTAGGAATTTAAAAGAAATAAATCCACCATACCTTGTTGGTTAGTCTTTATGGCGTGTAGCAGAATAGAGGGAGAGCGGCGGGAGGCAGTGTCGACAACGCTGTGTACACTTCCTGAATGTTTCAAACCCCACATCGCCTGTCTATCGCTTTCTTGATTGAGCAAAACTAGAAAAATGCTGTAAAAAAGGCTTAAAAAAAACACTTAAAAACACACAAAGTAGAATTTAGGAACTTCGCACTTGCATTGCTGATTGAATCAGCCGGAGAGCGATCAGCCCGCCCATAATGGATGTGCTGCCGGGCACAAAATGGTGGATGAAACAACGCATATTTTTATTCGGCCTGTGGTTGGAAAATTGAACAGTTCGTACAACGAGGGGTTGGTCAATTAAAGTTCCACTGTATAATCGGACACATGCTTACAAAGTCTGACACAGGCTCACTTTAAAAACAAAACTAGCATGAATAACTATTAAGAACAACTGCCAGAGTGTGTGTTCTTCAGTCTTAATGACAATCGGGGCCTGTAAATTATTTGGGCGGCCCCACTTACTCCACAATGTAGATCGGTCTTAGAGTATTAGGAGTATTGACACCAATTTGACAATTTATATTAAAAGTTTGTTGGTTGTAAAATTTCATACCCAAATTTTACACCCCAAAAATTCCTAGCCTCTTCCGGTTCCGTCACCGATTAGAAATAGGGACATATAGTTCCCACTCAATCATACAGGCTCCTGTGCCAACCTCCATTAGTGCTTGTCTCAAAAACCAGTAATGCTGTGATCGAATCCCGGCCAAAGCAAAGTCGGGCATATTTAAAAATGTTTCTTTCAATATTGTTAACATTTTTATTTTACAAAAAAAAAAGAAAAATCATAATTCAGCATTTTTTTCTGTGTGCAAAACGTGCATCAAATTGAATTTTATTTGAATTAAAATGCTTTCTTTTTTTTAATTATTTACAGACGGGGCTCCAAAAAAAATTATCCTTTGGGCCCAGTTTAGTCACGGAAGAAAAAAAAAACAGGAAATATGTAAAAATTGTAATTTAGAATTAATTATCAGAACAACTTTGACAGTCCAAATAAATATTTATCTGATGTTGTCGCTTATCCTATTTGTCGTGCGGTCACATGTTTAATTCATGTTTATGCGTGGCGTCAGTAGATGTATTAACACATGCAGACTAGAAAATGATGCATTATGTTTCCCACATGCACTAAACAAGGCTGTCCCTATGTTATCAATACACATTTCACATACATACATACATATATACATACGTACAGTGGGGCAAAAAAGTATTTAGTCAGCCACCGATTGTGCAAGTTCTCCCACTTAAAATGATGACAGAGGTCTGTAATTTTCTTCATAGGTACACTTCAACTGTGAGAGACAGAATGTGAAAACAAATCCAGGATTTCACATTGTAGGAATTTTAAAGAATTTATTTGTAAATTATGGTGGAAAATAAGTATTTGGTCAACCATTCAAAGCTATCACTGTTCGAAGAAGGTTTTGGCTTAAAATCTCACGATACATGGCCCCATTCATTCTTTCCTTAACACGGATCAATCGTCCTGTCCCCTTAGCAGAAAAACAGCCCCAAAGCATGATGTTTCCACCCCCATGCTTCACAGTAGGTATGGTGTTCTTGGGATGCAACTCAGTATTCTTCTTCCTCCAAACACGACGAGTTGAGTTTATACCAAAATGGATACATGGATGATACAGCAGAGGATTGGGAGAATGTCATATGGTCAGATTTAACCAAAATAGAACGGGGGGGATTAAAATAAAATAAAAAAAATCGGTCTTAGCCTGGGCCCTGGAGAGGGGGGGCAGACTGAGGCCAAGGGAAAAAGACAACTCATAGCCATAGAACACATCCCTGTTACATTTGTGTAAGAGGGAAACATCAAACATCAAAGAACACAAAGGACATTAAAGACATTAAAGCGACAGATACAACCAGACACTTCTACATACAGCTATGAATAAAAAGTAAAAGAAACATATCCACTGTGGTGGCCTCTGCGGTGTTCCACGCCATCGTCCGCAGGGGTGAAGGGAGCATGGCCAGAGACAGCAGCAGACCCAACAAGGCAACAAAGACAGCCGACTCCACTCTCCGCCAGTGATTACTTCTATGTGTAGAAATATTTATTCATAATTGAATCACTTGTTTATTTTTCAACAAGTTTTTAGTTATTTTTATGTCTTTTTTTTCCAAATAGTTCAAGAAAGGCCACTACAAATCAGCAATATTATACACTGTTATACAGTTTAATAAATCAGAAACTGATGATATAATGCTGTATTTTACTTCTTTTTCTCTTTTTTCAACCAAAAATGCTTTGCACTGATTAAGGGGTGCTTGAATTAAAAAAATGTTGACAGGGGGTACATCACTGAAAAAAGGTTGAGAACCACTGGATTAGAGTGAAATAGGTCTTTTACGTATAAAGCAGGGGTGTCAAACTCAAATACAGAGTGGGCCAAAATTTTAAACTGAACAAAGCCGCGGGACAAGGTTGAACAAATTAACCTTTTAATAGGGACCCAAACAAGTTTTGCATTGAATATTGAACAAGCGAGACTTATATAACTTTATAGTGACATGCAAAATCGAGTTTCAAATAAAACTAATAATTTAAAAATAGCAATGGCATATCAAATCAAATTTAAATAGAAATGGAATGCTTCTTTTCTATTTGCAGCCTTCTCGGGTAAATATCAAATTAAACTTTTCCCACAGGCTAATAATACATTTTTATATTGTAACGTCCAGGAAGAGGTAGTGCTGCAAGGGGTTCTGTGTATTTCTTCTGTTGTGTTTATGTTGTGTTACAGTGCGGATGTTCTCCCGAAATTTGCCTGTCATTCTTGTTTAGTGTTGGTTCACAGTGTGGCGCATATTTGTAACAGTCTTAAAGTTGTTTATACGGCCACCCTCAGTGTGACCTGTATGGCTGTTTACCAAGCTTGCATTGCATTAGGGTGTGTGTGTGTAAAAGCCACATATATCATGTGACTAGGCCGGCACGCTGTTTCTACGTAGGAAAAGCGGACGTGACGAAAGGTTTTAGAGGACGCTTGAGGCAGTGCCTTTAAGGCACGCCCCCAATATTGTTGTCCAGGTGGGGATCGGGAACAATTTGGGAGAATGGTTGCCCCCTGTGATTTTCGTGTGGGGCACTGAAATTTGGGAATCTCCTTGGAAAATCGGGGGGGTTAGCAAGTACGAGTATCAGCGGTGAATGCGGTGTCACCGCAACACCGCCGCTGTATAATACGGGCGGGCCAGCTCTAATGTTAATTTGATATTGCCTCAAGGGCCAAATGAAAATACACGGCGGGCCAAATTTGGCCCACGGGCCAGAGTTTGGCACCCATGGTATAAAGTAAAGGTTGTAGAGCTTTATGAGTTCAGATCCTGAAAAATGGGAGCAACAACAAAAGTGTTGCATTTAATATTTTTGTTCAGTGTATATTTGCATATAAACTATAATAAATGTGTCTGTGTGCAAGAAGCACAGGGAGGAGCCCATTCAGCTGCAAGCACTTTGAAATATTGCAGAGCCATTGTGTGTAATTGTGTACGTCTCACGCCACACTGCATACTGTAACGCAATACATGACCGTTATCTCTGTCCTGTGCATTCAGCTTTTGAATTTGTATGATAACAATACACATTGGTACGAATTCACCACGTTTAGAATACACATGGAATCCAAACAGGGAGAGCCACCTGGTTATTATGCATGCGTGTGTCCTCCAAAACACGCACGTGCACGCGCACGCGCACGGCGGGGCTCCTCTTTATCAGCGCCGCTCACATTGGCACCGACGCGTGCATCGCCAAGACTGCCAGGCTACGGCCGCGCTAACGCAGCCAGTTAGTCTGACAAAGAGCGCGGTCAATAGAGCCTCCAGTGGCTAATTGCTTGGGAGAGATAAGTGAGTTTGACGACACAGCAAGGAAGAGAAGAAGCCGCTCGGAGGAAGATGTTAATGAATCCCTTTTCACTCCACCGTCAATATCAGCCCGTCGCAGGCCTCCTGCAAAATTAATACAAACGACACTTTTGATTGTTTCCTCTCCTTTTTTTTGCGCCCTCGGTTTCAGAGTTTTAATAGGCCGGTGTTGTGGTGTTTTGTCACATAGTCAAGAAAGTGGAGCTAATGCAATTATTCCCCACACCTTCACCTTCACTACTCCGGAGCCAATAGATTCACGTTAATTACGCCGCACTTGAGCGCTGAATGAAGACGACCGACGGAATTACGCTCGAGTGATGATAAAAAGGTTTTAATACAATTAAATTTGGTTTTGATAATGCATTTTTTTTTTCTGTTCCTCAGTGTGTTCATATGAGCACTGTTTGCAGCTTTAATAGTGGAACCGGTCCCAACCCTGAAGGCACACGATAAGACTGGCAAGCAGATAATACTCAGCGCATCTGCTTCATCAGATTATCTCCCTCTCGTTTAAAGCATATTGACAAAGGAATTGGGACAGCTGGCCGGGAACTTCCGTTTAGAAGAATATGTCCGTTGTCTTAAAGGCCTACTGAAATTAGATTTTCTTATTTAAACGGAGATAGCAGGTCCAGTCTATGTGTCATACTTAATCATTTCGCGATATTGCTATATTTTTGCTGAAATGATTTAGTAGGGAACATCGACGATAAAGTTCACAACTTTTGGTCGCTAATAGAAAAGCTTTGCCTTAAGCGGAAGTCGCAGACGATGACGTCACCTGTGTGAGGGCTCCTCACATCCTCATATTGTTTTTAATGGCAGCCTCCAACAAAAAGAGCTATTCGGACAGAGAAAACAACAATTTCCCCATTAATATGAGCGAGGATGAAAGATTTGTGTTTGAGGATATTGACAGCGAAGGGCTAGAAAGATAAAAAAAAGAAAAATCAGGTAAAAAAAAAAAAGCCGGTTGGATTCAGATGTTTTCAGACACATTTACTACGATAATTCTGGGAAATCCCTTATCTTTATAAGGGATTGTGTTGCTAGTGTTTTAGTGAGTTTAATAGTACCTGGAGGGGTGTGTCCACGGGTGTTTTGAGGGAAGTCGACCGCAGCTGTATGGACGGCACAAGCTCTGCTGATCCCCAGTAAGTGGCGACTTTTTACCACAATTTTCTCACCGAAAACTGCTGGTCGACATTTATTTGGGACCCATGTTCGATTGACCGCTCTGATCCATAGGAAAGCTTCACCTCTGGGAATTTTAAACAAGGAATCACCGTGTGTTTGTGTGGCTAAAGGCTAAAACTTCCCAACTCCATCTTTCTACTTTGACTTCTCCATTATTAATTGAACCAATGGCAAAAGATTCAGCAACACAGATGTCCAAAATACTGTGTAATTATGCCGTTAAAGCAGACGACTTTTAGTTGTGTGTGTGCGCAGCGCTAAT